>NW_026261588.1:3860033-3955033 GCF_900747795.2 Erpetoichthys calabaricus | reverse complement strand
GCCATAATCCTAAGAATAAAGTCAGTGCCTCGACTTGGAATAAAAAAAACAAAATAAAATCACAGAACAAACAACAGCTGAATTAGATAGAGATAGATAGATAGATAGATAGATAGATAGATAGATAGATAGATAGATAGATAGATAGATAGATAGATAGATAGATAGATAGATAGATAGATAGATAGATAGATAGATAGATAGATAGATAGATAGATAGATAGAATAGATAGATAGATAGATAGATAGATAGATAGATAGATAGATAGATAGATAGATAGATAGATAGATAGATAGATAGATAGATAGATAGATAGATAGATACTTTATTAATCCCAAGGGGAAATTCACATACTCCAGCAGCACCTTACTGATACAAAAAACAATATTAAAGATTGATAATAATGCAGGTAAAAACAGACAATAACTTTATATAATGTTAACGTTTACCCCCCCGGGTGGAATTGAAGAGTCACATAGTTTGGGGGAGGAACGATCTTCTCAGTCTGTCAGTAGAGCAGGACAGTGACAGCAGTCTGTCGCTGAAACTGCTCCTCTGTCTGGAGATGATCCTGTTCAGTGGATGCAGTGGATTTTCCATAATTGATAGGAGCCTGCTGAGTGCCCGTCGCTCTGCCACAGATGTCAAACTGTCCAGCTCCATGCCAACAATAGAGCCTGCCTTCCTCACCAGTTTGTCCAGGCGTGTGGCGTCTTTCTTCTTAATGCTGCCTCCTCAGCACACCACCGCGTAGAAGAGGGCGCTTGCCACAACCGTCTGATAGAACATCTGCAGCAATCTATTGCAGATGTTGAAGGACGCCAGCCTTCTAAGGAAGTATAGTCGGCTCTGTCCTTTCTTACACAGAGCATCAGTATTGGCAGTCCAGTCTAATTTATCATCCAGCTGCATTCCCAGGTATTTATAGGTCTGCACCATCTGCACACAGTCACCTCTGATGATCACGGGGTCTATGAGGGGTCTGGGCCTCCTAAAGTCCACCACCAGCTCCTTGGTTTTGCTGGTGTTCAGGTGTAGGTGGTTTGAGTCACACCATTTAACAAAGTCCTTGATTAGGTCCCTATACTCCTCCTCCTGCCCACTCCTGATGACACTGCTATCGTGGGCTGCATCAGCGAACTTTTGCACGTGGCAGGACTCCGAGTTGTATTGGAAGTCCGATGTATATAGGCTGAACAGGACCGGAGAAAGTACAGTCCCTTGTGGCGCTCCTGTGTTGCTGACCACAATGTCAGACCTACAGTTCCCAAGACGCACATACTGAGGTCTGTCTTTAAGATAGTCCACGATCCATGCCACCTTGTATGAATCTACACGTTTAGTGAGGTTTATGAATTAGAAATTACAGGATCTGCAACCAGATACTGGATTCGGTTTCATTGTAGCTTGTGTTAATTTTTCCAATTACATTTGCCCCTTATACAATTAATGGACTTGTGTACACAGCTGAAATTGTTGTTATTTGTTATATGTTACAGGGGTAAGGGAGGGTTTGTTGTATTTATATATGGTGGTGTCACATTGTTGCTGAGGTGGAGGGATATTTATATATATTTTTTCTATTTATTTACTTTGCATATTTCTTATTTCATTTAATACAATTAATCATTTTAATTTTACATATGATTTTCTTTTGTGCTTATTTACACTGTCAATTGTGGGGAAAAGTTTAATTTGTTAGAGGTACAGCTTGATAGTTAGATTCAATCTCAGTAAATTATCCAGGCCACAGGTCTTGGAGGTGTAGCTGCCGGCTGGGTAAGGGGTCGGCCGTTACAACTTCAAGATCCAATCTGAAAAGAATTGGCAAAGTGGCCTTTTGCTATTACACGCCTAAAATTAAAAATACTTTACTAATAGAAATTCACCAGGCTAATACTGCAGAACATTAAAAATAATGATAAAAACCCATTATTTTAAAATGGATTTTCATAGCTACATTTCAGTTGTATCCCTATTAGTCTACATGGACACTGGATTATCATTTTCCTGTGGGATGTGCAGTTCAATACTAATCTGTACTATTTTCTGTTGTCTCCTCCATTTCTTCTATGGTGACGATGTGCTCCATCATCTCCTGATCAACATACCACACTGCCTCATGTTTATGGATTGAATGGCGGGTGTCCCAGATGTCCACATGACCCTCATCATCAAAATCTTCAAGTGAAGCATGTAAACCATGAGGACTGATTTAGGTACAATGTTACCTAGAATGCCCAGTGGCAGCCCAGCAGTGTTTTGGCCTTGGATCCCCTGCAGATTTTTTTCTCTTCAGCCTAACTGGAGTTCTTTTTTTTTTTTGTTTTTTTCTGTCCACTTGGCCATTCAACATTACCTTTTTCTTTGTTACATACTGAATATTATTGCCTAATCTTGTTTATGTTTTATATTAATTTCCTTATTTCATCTTGTAAAGCAGTTTGAGCTACATTGTTTTTATGAAAATGTGCTATATAAATAAATTTTGCTGTTGTATCCAAAAGGTTGTTTCTCCATGAAAACTGTTTGCCACATTCAGAACACCCTTCTCCTTTGTGAATTTTAATGTGCATCAGAAGAGTATTTCTGTGCCAAATTTGTTTGCCACATTCAGAACAGCAATTCAGATTCTCTCAGGTTTAATTCTTCCAAATTTTCTTGGTGTGCTCACCATCAAATCGGAAGTGAGCTTCACTCTTTAGTCAGGACAGTCTCATTGAAATGCTTAACTTCTCACTCTCTTAAGTTTGCCACATTTGCCTGCATTGATCCTAATAAGGTTTCTTTTTGCAGGTCATAAGGAGGTATTGTAATTTGTTAAGATGGGCCTAAACGTCGTTCTTCATCAGTCCTGTTCATCGCAGAACAGGCACTTCTTCAGTTTTATTTTTTCGGTCCACATTTCATTTGTCATATCTCAGACTGCATTTCTTGGTATTTTGTTTCTTTCTTGCCTATCCATTCTTAGGATAGAGTAGTTACTGTTATCCAGGATTTCTTACATCTGGTTTTCTGGCCTCTATTTTTCAGTCAGTCAGTATTGCTGTGCCACAGCTGACCTGTACCTCCTCATTTTCTATTGTGCTGTCTGAGTTGTGGTCCCAGTGTCTTTCTGGTGCTGGTAAATTGTACTTCTTGCCAAGTTTCCAGCAAATGAGCCTGGCCACTTTGTGGTGTTGTGCAGCGCATAATCCTTCAGCAATCAGTACCTCGCACCCAGCAACAAGATGTGTGACTGTTTCTAGCTCTTTGGGGCAGAAGTGAAAATGATAGTTTTTTATTTGTATTTTTGATCTGAAGCACTTTGGTCTTAGTTCGCCCCTCATAAGCCATGCATGAGTAAGTTCTGCTTCCACTCGAGGCTGTTGGGAGGGGGGCAGTGTATTTACCACTTTACTTGTAGTTTCCCCAATTATAATTTTTTTTGTTGTCAAAGATTTTGAATTCTTTGTTCTGCTGCTTAGCATTGTACTGTCTTCATCTGTGAGCAAGGTGGGGAGTTTCTATCATTTTTTCTCTCTCGTGTGAACTATTTGATGGTTCTGAAGACTGCGACTCTGTGAAAACATTTTGCCACAGTCAGAACAGCAATATGGCTTCTGTCCTGTGTGAATTCTTTGGTGGCTCTGAAGATCCCTTCTCTCCAAAAACTTTTTACCACATTCAGAACAGTCATATAGCTTCTCTCCTGTGTGAAGTCTTTGGTGCCTTTGAAGACTGCTTCTCCGTGAAAACTGTTTGCCACATGCAGAGCAGCAATACGGGTTTTGTCCAGTGTGAATTATTTGATGGCTCTGAAGATCCCTTCTCTGTGAAAACTTTTTACCACATTCAGAACAGTCATATGGCTTCTCTCCTGTGTGAAGTCTTTGGTGCCTTTGAAGATTGCTTTTCCATGAAAACTGTTTGCCACATTCAGAGCAGAAATACGGCTTCTGTCCTGTGTGAATTACTTGATGGCTCTGAAGATCCCTTCTCTGTGAAAACTTTTCACCACATTCAGAACAGTCATATGGCTTCTGTCCTGTGTGAATTATTTTGTGGCTTTGAAGATTGCTTTTCCATGAAAACTGTTTGCCACATTCAGAACAGCAATACGGTTTCTCTCCGGAGTGAATTTTAATGTGTTTCTGAAAAGAATTACTATAAGAGAATTGTTTTCCACATTCAGAGCAGCGATATGGCTTCTCCCCTGTGTGAATTCTTTGGTGGCACTGAAGATTGCTTCTCTGTGAAAACTTTGTGCCACACTCAGAACAGCAATATGGCTTCTCCCCTGTGTGAATTATTTTGTGGCTCTGAAGTTGGCTTCTCCGTGAAAACTTTTTGCCACACTCCGAGCAGCAATATGGCTTCTGTCCTGTGTGAATTATTTTGTGGTTCTGAAGATTGCATCTCTGTGAAAACTTTTTGCCACACTCAGAGCAGCAATATGGCTTCTGTCCTGTGTGAAGTTTTTGGTGGCTCTGAAGACTGCTTCTCTGTGTAAACTTTTTACCACATTCAGAACAGCAATATGGCTTCTGTCCTGTGTGAAGTTTTTGGTGGCTCTGAAGATTGCTTTTCTGTGAAAACTTTTTGCCACACTCAGAGCAGCAATAAGGCTTCTCTCCTGTGTGAAGTCTTTGATGCCTTTGAAGATTACATTTTATTGAAAACTGTTTGCCACATTCAGAACAGCAGTGAAGTTTGATTCCTGTATAAAGTTTAAATGATAAAAAAAATTAGTTTTAAACCCACCACTTTCATACTGACATTATTTTTCAACACTAAATAAATACTGGTTTAATTTATGAACAAACTTTGATAAGCATAAGCAATCATACGACTTAAGTAGCAAGTGAATAAAGACTCAACTTGTTAATTTTTTCATTTGTATTTCAACTACTCATCACATGAGCACAATTATAGGAGCCAAGAAGTTAAAATAGTAAAATAAATACATCACATGTGACAGGCACAATCAACAAGACTATTGTTGATTTTTTTTTAAATTCATTACAGAACGGCATCATATTCTTAAAAAATTAAAACATTATATACTGTTTATTATTGCAGGTAGAAAGTAATAATCATCACCCATCATTACATTGGAGAGTGTCATGTCAAATAAGTGAAATAAACTTTTATTAAACAGAATGTGTCTTAATATTTGTAAACAATTAGTCCAAAGCCACCGACTCCATAATATTTTTTTCTAATTTGATTTTAAAAAGAGGCAGAGGATAGTAAAGCAAAAACATTTTAATATACAATGATAACAGAGTAAAATTTAAAGGAATAAAACACGCAGGTCACTGAAAAATCCCAGAGACCCTCATGACACCTGACTTGAAACAGCAAACTGGACACTTGTGGCTGAAATGCAAAATATACTTCTGTCTTCACCTGGGGCAGGGGCTTTTTTGTTGCAACCAGATTTAAAAATGCATTTATTTGATTTAATTTCTTCAGCTAAAACAGGGGCTTCCAGAAAAGCAGCATCATTTTGTGAGATTTTTGGTAAATTAATAAAATTAAAAAACACAATCAATCAATCTGAAGACGGGAGTTCAGAAGAGGGGACAGTTTAAGAAAAAAATAAAATAAACCTTTTTAATTTCCAAGCAGTAGTTAGTGATATTATCTATATATCTGTACTATCACTATATTTTTGCACGACCTGAGACATGGAAGCTAACAAATCTCATCTGTGCAGTCTAAGAGCTCACATCTTGCTCAGTTTAGCACCAGAGAGACAGTAACGAGTGCACATGAAATGAATTCTCAACTCTGCACAAGACGGTCATTTACCTTCTCTCTGATTAACGGTATATTGAGCTTGTGGACTGGATAAGAAAAACACGGCTGTATTTAAAAGATTATTCAGATGCTTCTCAAGATTGTCAATATTACTGTATGCTGACTGAGAATATTTGGAGGCATTAGCAATGGTCAGGCCTTGAATATGCTCTTTAATAGCCAGTCAAACACAAGGTGGATCTTAAACAGAGTCTTTGTTTAGATTTATAAATTCCTCAAGTTTAGCAGAGGTTTGTTAAATGAAATCCGCATGAAAATGCTGACGAGGGGAGAAATAGCTCAAACGTAATGCACCGGTGGTCAGACAACGAGGACAAGAAAACAAAAACATCAATCGAGTTTAGATTCATAATAAATCTGGAAAGCGCCTGTGAAAAGGGAGGAAAAAGCTAATTAAGCAGGGAAGGTGATTCATTGAGCAGGGAGTTAATAAATGCATTTGCACCCATAACGATGGGTATTTGGAATTCAGAAAAAGAAAGGAAAGGATGAATAGAACGTGTTATTCTATGGAGGTAGGACATAGACTACAACACAGCTGATCTCTCTTTAACCAATCTCCATCAACACAAAATAAAACCTGCCTCTGAAACTCCTCCAGAATCAAGAACCTTCAGCGGTACAGCATAGTGAACTCAGCCCAAACTAACTAACACGTGGAGGCAGCTCGATGAATGTCTTAAACCAAAAGAAACGAATCTTGAAAACAGGCTCTATCAGCCTAGCTCAAAGATAATAAAATCAGCAACATTTAAATGCTTGCAAGTAGAAGAGAAGACACAGATTCGACAGGAGAGAGGAAAACAAAGAACAGCAGTAAAGGAGAACTGTAAATGAAATACGTTACAAGGTGCTGCAAGAGTTAACCCAGTAGCCCCGCTAGCAATCATGTATAATGTAGACTGTAGTTCCAGAATCCCACCCCTAAACCGTATATGCAAAAAACTAAACCGAGGTCTCTCAAATAAAAACACAGGAAAAAATCAACAGGTTATGATTATGAGTGGGCAAACATGGAGAGAGCTCAGTAAACAATCCCATCCTCACCTCAACATTCACAATACCAGAGTCAATGAGGTGAAAATATGAAAACACGCATCTGAAGATAAATATGACATGCAAGCAAATATTAAACAATTGTGGGTCGAGAGTATGTGGAGCATGAAAAGCATAACCTGTAATGACTCTCTAATCACATGTGTATGTACACACACAAAAAAAAATGAAGAATGAGCAAATATGAATCAATATTCAGGAATATTTCTAAGGAATACTGGAATATCATACATAAAACAGTCAAAGTGGCCAAACACCAGTGACATAAAGGAGTCAAGGACAGTGAGTGCCTGTTGAGGGTCAGTGAACAGCCACTGCCCTCCTGGGAAGGACATTTGAGGCTTGGCCAGATAAATCAGGAAAGCAGAAAGACCAATTTGTGGAGCCTTTGTGTTCACCAGAGACGTGGTCTTGTGTGGTGTGGACTGAGTCATTGGCAGCAAACATAGATCTTCCATCCTTCATAAGTTACATCTGAATTGTTGAGTTCCTCTTTCAGAATAGTAACTCAGTCAGAATAGCAATGCAGCTTGATGATAATTGGACGTAGACGTGCACTGTCACTTTCCCTCGTTTATATTCTATGTGCCCGAACTATTTCAGGCCTCAAAGTTGGGATGGTCAGAAACCAAAAAGCCTTTGTTTTTCACAAAGCTGAACATATCCCCATTCTTAAAATCATCTGGAACTCCAATAATTCTAATGTCTCTCCTTCTCCCATCTTCTTTTCCATAAAATCCTCAGCATAGGAACGTATCTCAGAGTCCTGGTGTTCCACTTGAGTACAGACCTGAATAAAAACTAACAAGAGTTTTTGCTGTTCATTTCCGATTTTGACAATATCAGCATGAAGGTCAGACAAAACTTCTCTCTTCTGATGTGTTCATGGTCACACAGCATTTTGCTCCGATATAAAGGCTTTCGGTTGATTAACTCTTTTAGGGCGGATGTCGACTTTGTCTGCAGGAGGGGTTGAGGGGACATGTCAACAAAAGTCGACATCCAGGGGTAGAGGGCGACAATCAGCTGTTAATAGCGACAAAACTCTTTGTTACGTCACAGGCATTCCATCTCTGCTTGGACGAATTTTAGACTCATGTACTCTGCATCTAATCCTTGTGTGTGCGTGAGTTACGAAATGTAAACAAATGTAAACAAAGGCAAGATGGCATCTCACGAGGGAGTGAAGCGAGTGCAGAAATTAAAATACTCAGCAGACAATGTATTGCGCATTATCGCCGAGTCGGACTCAGATTTTTCAGAATCTAATTTTGTTGACAGTGATCAGGAGATCGAGCAAGAGAGTGAGGAACTGACATCAGCTGATTGGACACCAGCCGATGCCGCCCCAGCTGAGCGCATTTGTGCAGCCAATGGATGGATGGATGGATGGATGGATAGATGGATGGATAGATGGATACTTTATTAATCCCAGTGGGAAATTCACAATGGCAAGGCTCGTGTGGAAGGAATACCCAGACATTGATCAGTGTGAGCCAAACTGGCGATCGGACTTCACAAGACAGCATGGCTTGCTGTTGGACATGACAGATTACCAGCCGCTGGTCTAGTTCAGGCTGTTCTATTCTGAAGCTGCTTTTCAGCTACTGTCAGACGAGACAAACAGGTAGGCAGAGCAATTTTTTGAATCGCTTGCACCGCATTCTCCTTTTTCAAAGTGGAAACCCACAACAAAAGATGAGATGAAGGGCTTTGTGGCATTACAAATAGAGATGGGACTAGACTGGTGATATAACTTCAGGGAGCATTGGTCCAAATGTGTTTTGTCCCCTGGTGGCTTTGCACAGGTAATGCCGCGTGATGATAGGTACACGCTGCTGCAATGTTTTATTCACTTCTGTGATAACCAGAAGCAACTCCCAAGGGGAGAGCCAGGCTATAACCCCAAGTTCAGCCCTTGCTTGACATTGTGGAACCAACATAGAAACAATTTCATCAGCCTGGTCGTGATTTGTCTGTGCATGAATCTGATAAAATAAAAAGGATGCCTTTTTTTCTGCCAATATATGCCAGATAAGCCCACAAAGTATGGCATAAAGGATTTTGTACTGGCAGAAGCAAACACTGAAAGTAATCACATATACAGGAAAGCATTCCTTTCAAAGAGAGAACTGTCCCTTGACAAGTCAGGTTGTGCTGGAGCTGCTTCAGGGCTATGAACATTTGGGTCATGTTGTGCACATGGACAATTTTTATACATGCCCAGAATTGTTCATGGAGCTACACAGCAGGGGAATTGGAGCTTGTGGAATAGTGAGGGTGAACAGGAGACACAGGCCTTCACAGTTGAAGCCACACAGGCTGAAGATGAAAAGAGGTGACAATACGGTTTTCATGCAGGCAGAAAACTTGGTTGCAGTGGCATGGCACGATGTCAAATGGGTGACTGGTTTCTCTACAGTACACATTAACAATATATGTGAGAAAGTGCAGCAACAGACAATTGAAAAGCAGGCACCAGTGCAACACGTATTGTAAGCAGTGCAATGTGGCAATGACTGAAATTGGCTGCTTTGAGCGAGATCAGACTTTGCTGTGTAAAATGTATGTGATATGTATGTGAAATCATAGAGTATGCAGTCTCATACAACATGCAAGGCTGTAACATTTGTCAAAAGTAAATATTTTTTGTTGATTTGATATGTTAAACTATTGCTTTGTGTTCTTTTTTAAAAAAAGTTAGTTTTTGGAAAAATATTCAGTCCTGGGAGAAAAGAAAAAAAAAAAAAAAAAAAAATAGCCGTAAAAACAGTTAACAGCGGAAACTGCTCCAGAGTTATCTGATACCATGGGAGCCTCAATCAGACTCCTCTGGGCTTTCTTCACTGGCCTTGAATCAGAAGATCCAGGGTGTGTCTTCCGATTTAAACAATTGATATGTCACACGGACAAGTAAAAAAGGGTATGTTGAGGCTCTGATGAGACATTTTGAGGTTAATTTAAAAAAACAGTAATGGCAGGGTACAGACATGGAGTATTCTTACAACACAGTCATCACTCTACTGAGCATCAAGTGGCCCCTCAACTACAAAATTTATACAAAAATAGATTATTTAAATCACTAAATCAAAACGGAAGAATGAAGAAAGTGAAATATTAATACACTGACTCAGAGGAGCACCAGTGAAGTAGGAGAAAAAATTTAAGATGAGAAATCCTGGAATTAGAGAAGCTTCTAGCGAGAAAGTGGCGCTACAAACCTTTGGTGCCTTCTGTGATCCTGGGAAATGTGAACTCGCTACCAAATAAGATCGACGAACTGGTTGCGCTGGTGAAAAATGTCAGGACCTACACAGAATGCAGTTTGTTGTGTTTTTGTGAAAAGTGGCTAACAACTAACATCCCAGATGCTAACGTGGAGCTACCCGGGTTTAGCAGTTAGAGCGGACAGAGACGCAAATACCCGTGGGAAGCAGAAAGGAGGTGGACTCACTCTCTATGTCAATACAAGGTGGTGCAACTCTGGACATGTAAACGTTAAAATCTTCTCTTGCTGCAGGGACATCGAACTGTTGGCCATAAGTCTGTGTCCCTATTACTTGCCCAGAGAGTTTGGACACGTCATTGTTGTTATTGTTTACATCCCTCCTCGGGCGGACGTGGAGATAGTGGGTGACATCATCCATTCTGCAGTTGCTAAACTACAAACACAACACCCCAAAGCGCTTGTGCTAATCGCTGGAGATTTTAACCATGTGACGCTGGACAAAACATTACCTGCTTTCTCCCAGTATGTGGATTGTAACACCCGGGGAAATAGGACTATTGACCTACTGTATGCAAACGTTAAAGACGCCATCATCTATATGTTACACGGATCCCTCTCCCACTTGGACAGAGGCAGTGGTGCAGTAACAATTATGTTTCTGGACTTCTCTAGCACCTTCAGCACCATCCAACCTCTGCTCCTTAGGGACAAGCTGACAGAGATGGGAGTAGATTCATACCTGGTGGCATGGATCGTGGACTATCTTACAGACAGACCTCAGTATGTGCGTCTTGTGAACTGCAGGTCTGACATTGTGGTCAGCAACACAGGAGTGCCGCAGGGGACTGTACTTTCTCCGGTCCTGTTCAGCCTATATACATCAGACTTCCAATACAACTCGGAGTCCTGCCACGTGCAAACGTTCACTGACGACACTGCTATCGTGGGCTGCATCAGGAGTGGGCATGAGGAAAAGTATAGGAACCTAATCAAGGACTATGTTAAATGGTGTGACTCAAACCACCTACACCTGAACACCAGCAAAACCAAGAAGCTGGTGGTGGATTTTAGGAGGACCAGGCCCATCCTGGACTCCATGATTATCAGAGGTGACTGTGTGCAGAGGGTGCAGACCTATAAATATCTGGGAGTGCAGCTGGATAATAAATTGGACTGGGCTGCCAATACTGATGCTCTGTGTAATAGAGGACAGAGCCGACTGTACTTCCTTAGAAGGCTGGCATCCTTCAACATCTGTAATAAGATGCTGCAGATGTTCTATCAGACGGTTGTGGAGGGCGCCCTCTTCTACGAGGTGGTGTGCCGGGGAGGCAGCATAAAGAAGGATGACTCACACCTGGACAAACTGGTGAGGAAGGCAGGCTCTATTGTAGGCATGGGGCTGGACACTTTGATATCCGTGGCAGAGCGACGGGCGCTGAGCAGGCTCCTGTCAATCATGGAGAATCCACTGCATCCACTGTCTCCAGACAGAGGAGCAGCTTCAGCGACAGACTGCTGTCACTGTCCTGCTCCACTGACAGAATGAGGAGATCATTCCTCCCTCACACTATGCGACTCTTCAATTCCACCCTGGTGGGGGGGGTAAACGTTAACATTATTCAAAGATATTGTCTGTCTGTATACCTGCATTGTTATCACTCTTTAATTTAATATTGTTCTTTATCAGTATGCTGCTGCTGGAGTATGTGAATTTCCCCTTGGGATTAATAAAGTATCTATCTATCTATCTAATAGACATGCACTACCATGATTTATTTATGCTAACAAAATTGAAATTTCAGTGTTTATTGCGTATTAAATTTATTGTGCGAGTTCATGTATGGAAATGACATGTAGTTTAATTTGTCATTCATGGTTGTCATTAATCAAGGAGAGGTGTTGGCCAGCTTTTGATTAATTTCAGTCACACCAGGAGATGTTCCTGCTATAATTGTATGAAAGGCCTCATTCTTTTTCTTGATGATAGTTTCCCTCACTTCTAGTATCCATTTACTTTTACTTATTTCGTGGACGCCTTAATCCAAGGTGACTTAAAACATTTATGAAACAATTGGCTGCATTTCGTTTGGTTTTCCAACTAGAGCACAGGCAGGTCCAGTGACTTGTTCATGGATACACAGGGAGTCAGTAGTGGGATTTGAACCAACAACCTCAGGGTTTGGAGTCTAAAGCCTTAACGACTCCACCACACTGTCTGCTATCCTCCAAAGATTGCCAGGACTGTCATCATGACCGACATCAACAAACTCCTGTCCAGAGTTCCTTACAGTGGCCTTTACTACAGAGTTCTTGAACATAGTCAGTTCAGACTCTATACTGCATAGATAAAAATGAGTACACTACAGCATACATACTATATCATCAGAGATACTAACTGAGAACAAAATGATCAGGTGATACGGAAAAGACAAGCCTGAGTCAGAACAGTGAGTCAAACTGACAACAGAGGAAATAATTTTTGAAATGAGAAATTAGACAATTTCAAATTCATGAGCCAACCTTCACCAATATGATGTTGTAATAATCACATACCACAAACAATGCTGGGTAAGACCACTATGGACACTACAGACACAATGGCAATAAAATGGCCGTAAGTAAACAAAGATGGAGTTGGAGCAAAAGCAATTGTTATTGCTTTGTTTTAAATTATCATGGATATAATTTTCCATAGCTTTATTTTTTGTTTCTCTTTAGTCATTGCATTTACTTTACCTTTTGATAAGCGAGCACCTGAAAGTGGTTCAATGGAATGGATGCCGCTGCAGTTTTTGGAGTAAATCTTTACTAAAACAACTTGATACTCATGGCAATCAATACATAACTAGGGCTGCAACGATTAGTCGACGTAATTGACGACATCAACTACAAAATATCAATGACGCGGATTATTTTATTGTCGACGCGTCATAAACAGAACCTTCAATAGAGGCTCCAGTCACAAAGAACCACATTGGTTTTTGTAACTGCAATGCACTATATGAACGTCTGGGGGCAGTATCATTTGTTATTGTTTGTCAAGACTGCACACAGTCCTACCAACGAAGAAGAAAGCCTGAGGAGAAGAAGAATGTAGAGGAATATAAACGTGGTTGCAATGGCGAGTTGAATAGAGGAGGGGGAAGGAGGTGGAAAAAAAATTGCGAAAGAAACTTTCTAAAGTGTGGGAGCACTTTACCGAAAAACAAAAAAAAGTTGAACAAAGATTATGCAAAGCGAAGCTTTCTTTTCATGGCAGCACCACCGCGATGCACGAGCATCTGAAACGCAAGCATCCTGGAGCTGTGATGCCGCCGTCTCTTGAGAGGCAAGTTTTAGCGAGTAAAGTTAGTGTTACGTGTTAACGTTGACGTTTGTACTATAATGTAGTGCTGGGCGGTATGACCAAAATTCTATACCACGGTATTTTTCTAAATTATATCGCTTTCAAGGTATTGGACGGTATTTTTTCCCCCCCATGCATGAATGGATGTTAACCACATTTTCCACTGCAATTACTAGCTAAGAATAACCTATTCCACTGTCATGAGAATTGTACATTGTACAAAAATATATTTCAATGTGCAGACAAGTATTAATACAGGTTTGCATGGCCCCATAAAGGGATAGTTTTCAAGGGGGTGGCACTAATGAAGAGAAGGAATCACATTGCATGACAGTCACAGTCAAAATATAGAACCTTTTTATTGAACAATATTTGCAAACAACTTAAACTAAAATTTTGACAACATATTTTCAACCATCCATAGAGGAATTTAGACTTAGTAAAATATTCAGAGGTGCTTGTCAAAAGTTGTATTGCACTGAACAATGTCTTAGAAAAGGAATAAATAGTAAATATTTTTTGTAAATCAACTACACTTTGTTAATGTTAATCTCTGTCCACTGACATGTTAAAGTGCCTTTTTAAACAACTTTACCATCATTAAACTGAATAATATATAAACTAATAAATAATAACATAAATAATAGTGCAATAATAATACTATTACTTCCAAGACTTGCACAGTATTCACCAAATAAAATAAAATAAAACAAGTGCAACTTGGTGACGACATCTTTACCAACTGAACCATCATTAAGGCAAACTGCATTAATATGGGCCTTGCTTCAAGCTAAAGCTACATACATAAATAATAAAACTGCAACTTTCATTTATAATAATATTTGTGGTATAGCCCTACGGAAGTGTATTAGGGCCACAGAAAAAAAAATACGAACACAGTGAAGAAAAAAAAAAAAAACTATATGTTGAGATTAAAGTTGACATTTCCACTTTATTCTCGTAGTTTATTTTGTCATTAAAGTAGAATGTCATAAACTAAACTTCATCCTAAAATCAATGTTTAATTTACTAGATTTTCTCAAACTCCATCATAAGTTATGTAGCACATTAAATGCTTTGTTAAGTGTTCCCCGACCCAGTTGTTAAGCGCTACACTCTTCTTAAACTGACTTCCTCTGCACTAAGAGGCAGTGATTGCCACACAGAATCCATTCACTTCATGATATTCCTGCTCTCTGAAAATGTAGAATGCCAAGATAATTTTTCATGAAGAAATGCATCAAAACAGGTAGTAAACATGCACATGGTAGTGAGGCGGTAGTGCTGCTCCCTCGCAGTAAGGGGTCCCCAGGTGTATGTTCAGTGTAGAGAACTTTATTGCAGGTGTGACGAGGCTCCAAAAAGCTGGATATATGAAAGGGTATCGCACAGGTTTAACCGAAATATTCTGTAAATGTTGGGTTTGTGATCTGGTGGCCGAAGACACAAACACAGAATTCAATGGATGTTCTTCTGAGCTGGCTTTCTTTATTGCATGCGTGCTATCTCTGTCTGACATATTAAACCCCCAGTTCCTATCCTTCCTTTTTCTTTCTCCACATAACCAATTGCCACATGATTAGCGTCCTTGTGAAATTAAAACTAGTTAGAAACTTACACCATGGAGTGTTCTGAACTTAAAAAAATATATATCTTTGTTATACATGTTTAATTATGCCGTCAATTCAGGGTTGCGCCCATCCCAGCAAGCATTGTGTGCAAGGCAAGAGGAAATCCTGAACGTGGCAACAGCACATTGCAGGGTGAATGCGAGCAATACATACACTAGCAGGGTTAATATAGCAGAACAAAACCCCACGTCCTACACGACTTTGAAAGGAAACTGAAGCACGCCGAGTAAACCCACCAGGAAAACATGCAAATTCAAGGCAGGGAACACCCCGGACCCCATTGCTGTGAGGCAGCAGTGCAACCTCCATGCCACCGTGCCCCCAACATGATTAATACATGCTTTAATGCATTTCATCATGAAAATTGTATCAAGTATGTATCTTAGCATTCTAAATGTTCAGAGAGCAGGAATATCACGAAATTAATGTATTCTGCGTGCTGTCTGTGCCTTCTATTAGTGCAAGAGGAAGTCAGTTTAAGAAGCACGTAGCGATTAACATGGCTCCGGGAACACAACACAAAGCATTTTATGTGCTGCATAACTTATGATGGGGTTTGAGAAAATCTGATAAATTAAACATTCATTTTAAGATGAAGTTTAGTTTACGATGTTCTACTTTAATAACAAATTACAAGAATAAAGTCAACATGTCAATTTTAATCTCGACAAATGGTGAGAATAAAGTAAAAATGACAACTTTATTCTCGTCATAAAGCATCGAGATTAAAATAGAAATGTCGAGAATAAAGTCAACATGTCATCACACTATTACACAGTACCCAAGTACATTACACAGTACTGAAAAAAAATACAACTTGGCTTGCAGTTAGGGGTGGGCAGTATGACCAAAATTCTATATCATGGTATTTTTCAAAATTATCCCGGTTTCACGGTATTCAACGGTATTTTTTTCCCCATGCATAAGTGGATGTTAACCACATTTTCCACTGCAATTACTGGCTAAGAATAACCTATTCCACTGTCAAGAGAATTGTACATTGTACAAAAAAAACACTTTAATGTGCACAGAAGTATTAATACAGGTTTGCATGGCCCCATAAAGTGATAGTTTTCAAGGGGGTGGCACTAATGAAGAGAAGGAATCATGTTGCATGACAGTTGCAGTCAAAATATAGAACCTTTTTATTGAACAAATTTTGCAAAAACTTAAACTACAGTGGAACCTCGAGATACGATCACCTCTGTATATGTGAAATTCAAAATACGAGGAAAGTATGAGCGAAAAATTCAGATCTAAATGCGAGCATTGGCTCGCGTAACGAGCCACGAGCCAGGCTGTGGGTATAGCTCGCGGCTTAGCGAGGGGGCGTGGTAGCAGTTGCGAGCCGCGATCTGCAGTGTCTGCGTTTCTCACTTAAGTGCACAGGTGGGAAACTGCCCACATCCATGATTGTTCCTGTGGCTGATGGGCTGCAGCTGCCATGTCCTCCCCGCATATATAGAGAAGCGCGAGCCGGTTAAGGGGGAGAAAAAGTAAAATAAAAGAGAGAGAGAGAGAGAGCGAGAGAGAGCGAGGGGGAAAAAAAAAAAAAAAAAAAAAAAGCAGGCAGGCAGGCTCACTGGCTCGCGTGTAACTGAACAGTGAGCTGAACAGGCGAGCCAAACAGCTGAAGCAGGGTGGTGTAGAGAAGGTCAGCTGCATTAAGAGTGTCTCGCCTGTTGCAGAGCCCGCAGGTGAGACGCTAACAGAGAAGAAGCACCGGGGATTGTCGTCTGTTTTTTAAAGACTGCATCCTTTTGACGTTTTAACCTCGTGTTAAAGGATTGTTATTCTTGTGTATTTTAAACCTCCACTTCACAACTGTTTTAAGGATTATTTATTTAAAGATTTATTGAATGCTCTACTGCACTTTGGACACCTGTTTTGATTCTTTTAATAATCAGTTATATTATTTACCAGTGTTATTTATTAAAGGTAGACTACAGTATATATAATTTATCAGTGTTATTTGTTAGGAAAATTGATTTTTATGTTAATATATTTGGGGTGCGGAACGGATTAACTGGATTTCCATTATTTTCAATGGGGAAGTTTGTTCTAGATACGAGAAATTCGCTATACAAGCTCAGTGCTGGAACAAATTAAACTCGTATCTAGAGGTTCCACTGTATAAATTTTGACAACATATTTTCAACCACCCAAAGAGGCATTTAGACTTGGTAAAATATCCAGAAGTCCTTTTCAAAAGTTGTATTGCACCGAACATGTCTTAGAAAAGGAATAAATAGTAAATATTTTTTGTAAACCAACTACACTTTCTGTTAAAGTTAACAATCTCTGTCCACTGACACGTTAAAAGTGACTTTTTAAACAACTATATCATCATTAAACTGCATAATATTTAAACTAATAAATAACAACAATAAAATAAATAATAGTATTATTACTGACAGTTGCACTATTACTTCAAGCCCAGGTGCATTACACAGTATTCACCAAATTAAAATAAAATAAAACAAGTGCAACTTGGTGATGACATCTATACCAACTAAACCATCATTTAGGCAAACTGCATTAATACGGACTGCAACTTGCATTTATAATGCTATTTGTGGTATAGCCCTACGGAATCATATTAGGGCCATGGTGAAGAAAAAAAAAATACGGACACAGGGAAGAAAAAACGAACTATATGTCGAGAATAAAGTCGACATTTCCACTTTATTCTCATAGTTTACTTCATAATTAAAGTAGAATGTCATAAACTAAACTTCTTCCTAAAATCAATGTTTAATTTACTAGATTTTGTCAAACCCTGTCATAAGTTAATGCAGCACATTAAATGCTTTGTGTTAAGTGTTCCCCGACCCAGTTGTTAATCACTACGCTTCTTAAACTGACTTCCTCCGCACTAAGATGAGAAAGCGATCACCGCACAGAATCCATTCACTTCATTATATTCTTGCTTTCTGAAAATTTAGAATGCTAAGATAAATACTTGATATCATTTTCATGATGAAATGCATTAAAGCAGGTATTACACATGCACGGTAGTGAGGCGGTAGTGCTGCTCCCTCGCAGTAAGGGGTCCCCAGGTGTATGTTCAGTGTAGAGAACTTTATGGCAGGTGTGACGAGGCTCCAAAAAACTGGATGTATGAATGGATATCGCACAGGTTTAACTTAAATATTGTATAAATGTTGGGTTTGTGATCTGGTGGTCGGAGACACGAACACAGAATTCAATGGATGTTCTTCTGAGCGGGCTTGCTTTATTGCACGCGTGCTGTCTCTATCTGACGTACCAAAACCCCAGTTCCTATCCTTCCTTTTTCTTTCTCCACATAACCAATCACCACACGATAAACGTCTTTGTGAAATTAAAACTAGTTATAAACTTAGCCCACGGAGTGTTCAGAACTTTAAAAATATCTTCATTATACATGTTTAATTATGCCATCCATTCAGGTTTGTGCCCATCCCTGAACGAGTCGCCAGTACATCGCAGGGTGAATACGAGCAAAACACACACTAGCAGGGTCAATATAGCATAACAAAACCCCACATCCTACATGACTTTGAAAGGAAACTGAAGCGCCGAGTAAACCCACCAGGAAAACATGCAAATGCAAGGCAGGATACATTCAAGACACCCTTGCTGTAAGGCAGCAATGCAACCTCCATGCCGCCGTGCCCCCACATGATTAATGCATGCTTTAATGCATCTCACCATGAAAATTATATCAAGTATTTATCTTAGCATTCTAAATGTTCAGAGAGCAGGAATATCATGAAGTGAATGTATTCTGTGTGGCGATCGCTGCCGGCGCCTCCTCTTAGTGCAAGAGGAAGTCAGTTTAAGAAGCTTAGGGAACATTTAACACAAAGCATTTAATGTGCTATATAACTTATGACGGGGTTTGAGAAAATCTAGTAAATTAAATATTCATTTTAGGATGAAGTTTAGTTTACGATGTTCTACTTTAATAACAAATGTCGAGAATAAAGTCAACATGTCATCACACTATTATACAGTACCCAGGTAAATTACACTGTACTGAAAACAAATAAAACAAGTACAACTTGGCTTACAGTATTATCCAGTAGTATAGAAACAGTATTTACACATTTGAAAATAATGGTCCACATCCGACCTTTTAAAACCAAAGTATCTCCGGGAAATGGACGCGATTCCTTTTTTTCGGCAAAAGTTCTTTATCGTCAGCTTCAGTTTTGGAATGTTCTCTGTCCATTTTCACCGCGCAATACCTACACTACCACTACCTATTTAGTAGAGTAGCAGTGAAAAAAAGAGCACCTGTGCAACAAATCTGTGTTTAGCGGTTTAGCAGTGAAAAAGGTCCCCACTTGAACAGTTTCCCGCTGCGCCACGTTCCGAATGTCGTTTAGGCAATTTAAACCGGTGTTGCAGTATAAGAAAAATCCTTATCATAAAAAAAATAAACTGTTTTTGGTATGAACTGTTATACCGCCCAGCACTACTTGCAGTATTATACAGTAGTATAGAAACAGTATTCACACATTTGCACATAATGGTCCACATCCGACCTTTTAAATCCAAAGTATCTCCAGACAACAGACGTGACTCCTTTTTCCAGCAAAAGTTCTTCTGTGTCATCATGTTCAACTTTATCATCTGCTACAGCTTCAGTTTAAGAATGTTCTCTGTCCATTTTCACTGCACAACACCTCCACTAACGCATGTACTGTACTTCATTATATGCTTGTTTAGCGGTGTAGCAGTGAAAAAGAGCGCCCACGCAACACCTCTGTGGCATGTGTTTAGCAGTGTAGCAGTGAAAAAGGTCCCCACTTGAACAGTTTCCCGCTGCGCCACGTTCTGAATGTTGTTTAGGCAATTTAAACCGGTGTTGCGGTATAAGAAAAATCCATATCATAACAAAAAAAAAAAAAACGGTTTTCGGTATGAACCGGTATACTGCCCAGCACTACCAATAATCTATTTTGGGCCTGTGAATGCTGAAGCTTCCTGTTGCGTTTGGAGCCAGGCTGCCTGGAGTGAGATCTCTCTATAGATAGACTAATGAAGGTCCTGAGCCATCATTTATAAAGCTTGAGTATACACAAAATGAGACTGAAAATGTGTATATGCCCATTCAAATGGTCGAGATTTACAAAAGAAAACTTCACAGCGGAACAAACTTATATTTAGAGCAGCACTGACCAATGCATACATAATATTTCAGAGAAACTGGGAAATGACGACACCCTTGATCAAGTAGTAAAATGCAATCAAATCAGCTAAATGACGACTTGCAAGCAATGATTCATTTCACAGAGCTGTTCTTATAAGGTGTGTTGAAGTGACAAACATCACACTAGAAAAATGATGACTATGATGTACAGACTGTAATTTAGTTCCCTTTAACACTAGAATTACCAGTCTACGGAAAAACTCGTAGATCCGGCCCACCTTAAAACCGTTCTCACCTCTCTTTTGTCTTCTAAATGTGCCGATTAAGACGAGCGGCAAGTAGCCAGCTATTCCATCCCCCACCGTCGCAGAACGTTCACTAAGTTTTCCCAGCTTGTTTGATTATCTGGGAGTGACTGAACTGCTGGAGTTTTAGAATGGAAATAATAGATCATTACTTGGAATACACGCATTTCAAGCGTGTTTCGTTTCTACAGTAATCTGTGTAAACACATTGCTAAAATAGAAACTTTTTCATATTTTAGTAATAAATATTACAAAATATAGGCATAAACTATAGAATGTGTGAAGCCTGAAGTCCAAACATCAAATAAACACTTTCACAAAAGGTTCAAGGATGCTACAGCACTTTCTGTGGCTTAACACTAAGATTTGCTGACTTGGAGTACAGAAACCTTTCCGTGCTACACAGATTCGAGTTCACTTCCCAGCTTTGGAGAAAGTGTTTTTTTTTTTTTTTCCTCAAAACGGACATAAAATTTTTAAATTGGTATGAACTGTAAATCGTTAATTTTAAAATGTCGATCGCGGTTATTTCTGTTGATTAATTCATGCTTTTTACTTAGAGTCAGAACAGGAGCTTGTTCAGCTTCTGATCTGACTCAAACAGCGCCAGTATAAACTTCACACCCAACCTGACGCTGTTCGTTTTCAAATAATATTGCATTACTTTGACGATGTTTTCTGATTGGTACTATTCGAGTCATAAAATGATTTCTTCAAAATGTCACATATATTTGTCTCTTTTTTTAAAAATGTGTATTGTAGCATGCAGCAACTGGCCACCTGCATGTTCTTGCGCACACTGAATAAGACAGCGCTATATGTAATCATCAGATTCAAATGTTAACAGTTAACAGTTACATAGCACGGAATGGAAATCAGCAGTTCTTAGCATTGCACCACGCAAGCTGTCATATCAACCGCCTACTGTAACTTGCTTTCTTTTTTCTTCGGTTATAGTCTTGAATAAAAGTGCACTTGTTTCGTTATATAGTACTTTTACATCAACATATGTTCCTGTGTTTGAGCTACATGGGCATGCTCAAAAAATACACATGTAATGCCACGAAAAGTGAATGCAGACACTTCAGTTCGCAAGCATTGGTACGACAATGCAGTCACAAGTACACTGCAGAGCTATAGCGCGTCTTTATGTGAAAACAGCAGTCAGATGGGGAGTGTCTGATGATTGCATATAGCACTGAAGTTACTACTCTTTACTATGCTTTCCTCTGCATGTCCTGGAGTACAAAAGAAACAGCATACAGCAACATGTGGGGACTGGCAAGATTGTGGGAAAAAAAACATGTGGTCATATGTATCGTGATACACTGCAGAGCTATAGCGCATCTTTATGAGAAAACAGCAGTGTCAGGTCGGTAGAGAAGGATCCTGAACGTGACTGAGAATGAAAAGTGAATTTAAAAAAAAACAAAAAAAACAAAGCTAACCTTTGCAAATATCATAAATTACACCGGCTGTTACAGACTGAAATCAAATGTATCTTTTTACTCTAAAATAGTAAAAATAAGAACACTTCACTTCTCAAAAGGGAGTCATGCAGGATCGAACTCGTGACCTTCTGATTGCCAGTCAGCAACTGATATTGTTGCGCCAAGGCGGAAGTCATAGTCAATTGGTGTCAATGTCACACACTAAGGCGGATTTTTTTGGCGGTGGCTTTTTTTTTTGTACATTTTGTGAAAGTGTTTCTTTAATATTTGGACTTCAGGCTTCATACATTATATAGTTTATGCCTACATTTTTTTTCATTTGTTACTAGAATATAAAAAACGTTTGTTTTAAAAATGTGTTTACACAGATTACTGTAGAAATGCAACACACATGAAGTGCGTGTGTTCCAAATAACGATTTATTATTTCCACTCTAAAACTCCACTTCACTCCCAGATAATCAATAAAGGCATGAGCTGGGAGAAGGAAGTTCGTTTACGTTCTAAGTCGGTGGGGGGATGGAATAGCCGGCTGCTTGCAGCTTGTCTTTATCAGCACATTTAGATGACAAAAGACGCTGGCGGAGAGGTGAGAACGGTTTTAAGAAGCGATTTAAGGTGGGCCGGATCTACGAGTTTTTTCGTAGGCTCTGGTAATTCTAGTGTTAAGAGTGCCAATGATACGTATTTGCACTAAAAAATTCTGTTGTGTCATCACTTTATATCGGATAGGTGTTGTCACTTTTCAGGGAGCTGGCCGACACCTCAACAGTATCTCGGCTAAGCTTCACTCCATTATGCCTGCTGTGCTGGAAGCCATTAACTGACTGCTGATGCACTACATCCGGTACATACATAACACATGACATGTTTCTGACAGCATAAAATGGCAATCAGTAGCCGTGTCCAGCTCTCCTAACTCAACCGAAGCACTTTACTACACTCATATTATAATAAGGGCATGTAGCAAGACTGAAGCTGCCTTTGTTAACTGTAAGCAGTGACATTTGTCAAAGAAAACCTGTACAGGTAACCCCTGCTTGGTGTCTTATTTTATTTAACATAATGGGAGAACAAGTACAGGCAGGAGGAATGGTCAATCAATCTTCTCTTACTTTCTAAGTCTTTCAAGGGTAACACTCAAATCAGCAGAGCAGTAAAATGAAAGTGTTACAAAGAGGTATTTGTGCTGTGTCCTTTTGATGCACTCCAAAGTCAGAGTCCGTCAGTTCTTACTAATAACACAAGCTCTAATATCATTGGTTACTCCTAGTTGCTAACAGGACATGGCAGGACAGAAATACCTTAAAAAGTCACTATCAACCTGGTCCACTTGGCCGGATGGCTGCTTGTCAGTTTTGTTATCCTTAAACGTTCTTGACCTTAAGGTGCCAAAGTACACTGGCCTCTTCAACTTCTGTACGCTTTATGTGTACAGTCCAGTCAACCACAAGTTCCCTGGTCCATTGTAATTATGACTTGTCAGCCACAGACAAGCCAAGCAGATGTCAAAGCAAGCACACCCTAAAGGAAAGCACTTTTAACTTTATTTCATTTGCTGAAGCCTTACTGTTACTGCAATACTAAATAATAAAACACATTTAACTGTCTTTTTTCTCACTTAGTTCAAACATTTTTGTTATAGTAAGCAGCAAATTATACCTCAGAAGAGTAGAGACTCCAATAAACCCAGTAAGTAATGTAGCTGCTTTGTTCTCGTCTTGTCAGCACACCTACATTACATGCCAGGTGCACACCGAACCAGTGATCCAAATCCAACTTCTGCACACTCCATTAATACACAAGTCATCCAAGAAGTGGCTGACAAACGTCATGTCTCCGTGGCCTCGCTCAACCTGTGATTATTTTGAGGCCAAGTATCTTTGACAGACGCAATGGTGCTGTACGTGGTGAACTGCTTGTTGGGGAAGTAACCTGCTGACCCCTCAGTGTTTCATGTGGCCTGAACTACTCATTATAACAGCAATCATGTCATTACATGTGCCACGTGACAGTGGCTACCCGCTCAGACAGTTTTGCTTACACCTTTCCTGAACCCCAGAGCACAGAGGAGAGGTGTTGTAACTACATGTATGACCTTTCACTCTCAGATGAAGAGCAAAGCCAAGTACTCTTGAATGGAGGTGATGAGGTCTCAAAGCGTCAGGAGGGACGAAGCAGATCTACCAGCTAATGAAGTTCTGCAGCATCCTGACTGCATATGTAGGAGATGGATTAGCAGACTCCATGTGTGAATGGTTCAGGGTGGTGATTAAAATGAGTGCTCACATAGGAATATTTAAAAAGTGATTGTGATTTATTAAAAAAAAAAAAAAGTAAAATTATGTAGAAGTGTGTACGCCAGGTTTTATAAATCTGATTTTTTTGGGTGTACACATTTTCCTGTTTATTTTGGCATGCAGATATTTTAACATTCAATTCTGTGCAGGGAGTTATAAATGCCGTTCCTCGTCTGGTGTGTGGGACTTTCAAAGGCCTGTCACCCTATGTCACCATGTTTTGATCCCATTTCACAGTGGTTTGGAGGTAAAACAGTACAGCACATGAATGCTAACACCTCTTGGTAGAATCATAGTAGGGGACTTAATTGCTTCTGCAAGACCAGGACAGGATGTCATCAATGTAACGGTGAGTTAAAAATTATTATGAAAAAATATGAGAGGAGAATGTTAGCATAGCGAAAGCATGATAGAAGTTAGGTAATGAAAGAAGACAATGAGCAGCAATAAAAGAAATCTACAAGAGAAAGGCTTAAACTGAACAAAACTGGTGTTCTGCACTGGCCAATCAGAACACAGAGCTTTACCTGAAGTCAGCTGATTATTCAAGGAACCCCAGAGACATCAAGGAATTGAACACTCTGGAAAGGAGGAATGAAGTAAAACTGAAGACTGCGCAGAAACTGCAGGAAATGTGTGGTGGAGGTCATTGGACACAAAGGAGGATCAGCAAGTTAATAAAGACAGGGGGTCACAAACTGGACTGTTCAGGTTTAAACAATGTATTCAGGAATGATGAGAAGTCTAACTGTTATTACTTAAGATGAGAGTGTTTGTGCGTTTTTGGGGACTTAAAGATTAGACCACACTGTTAGGAGAAATCAGAGCAGAAATAAAGGATTCACAAAATGTACATTTGTATAACACTAACTAAAAGACAGGTTTAGAAAGTTTACATAATTTTACAAACTATAATGGAAGAACAAAAATTCCTAAAATATGTAAAAAAGTAGTGAAATTGTTCTTTACTGCTTAATCTTGTTTGAAATCTTGTCTACGTTTGTCTTAAAAAAAAAAAAAAAAAAAAGAGAACAAGACAGCACTCTCGGGCCCATAACCCTGACCCTAAAACGTACTCATTTTTATTTATCACTTACTTTTTTCAGATGATGTTTTAGGTGGTGGCTGAGATGAAATTTCTTCAGTACCTTTTATGTCAGACTGTAACGATTCATCTTTTACATTGACAGAAAACTCTGGAGATGAAAGGTGTCTGCTTTGAGAAGAGACTAACCCGGTCACTGCTCCATCTTGATGTTCATAATGAAGGTCATCTTCCTTGACGCTCTCCATACTCCTATAGTTGTGTATCTCACTGCTGATACACTTCTCTTCATCCTCCTCTTTTAAACACACTGACCCCAGTTCACGGTCCTCTTCCTTGATGTCCAGACTCTCCTGTTTGGGGTGGACACTCTCCCAATCACAGTCCTCCTCCTTAATATTTATGGTCCTCTCCTCCATGATATTCAGGTCAGCCTCACACGTCTCCTCTTTCACATCCATTTAAACGTTACAGTAAATGGCAGATTTTTCCTTTTGTCTGTAGATAAAAACAGAATTCAATTCAATTAAAACTGATCTAAAGATATTTGATGTTTATAACATCCTCTCAGTTAAAGCTGATGTCAAGTCAGACAGTTCTTAGCAAGTTGACAGTAACTCATCACTTTTCATATCAAATGAGGTGTAAAGTGAGTTTGAGAATGAACAGAGGGTCAAACAGTGTAGAAGAAGGAGGCCATTTTGTACAGTTGTGTGTCAACAGTATTCACTACTCTGATTAAACATTCAGTACTATTGGAGTCCCAGAATTGTGTTATCAGTTAATGTTTAGGAAGGTTAATACAAGTTAGGCCTCAGGATTATGTTAAGAAACGGGGCAAATGAAACAGGAGGTTAAATAAAGGGTTTGGGGTCTGCAATCTTAGGATGATGTCACACTGGATGACTTATCCAGCAATTTTAAGTGATAGCCTTCATTTACATAATCTTAGGCTCTGTCCACACAGACATCTGAACTGAGCGTTTTTCTGCTGTCTAGCGTCAGGTGAGTGCAGATTGAATGTCGAACATTTTTCTGTTCGCTGCAGTGAATCAGACCATCCACACAGGTTTTCACCATTTACATTTGGTCAGATGCGTGTTTCGGATGGCATCAATTTCTACCAAAATCCCAATGAACACGAATAAAATGATAGTATTGCATTTACATGTCATTCATTTAATGTTCTTGAGGACCGGATATGTCCCATGATTACATGTATGTACATATGTGTGTACACCCATATATACAATGTGACAGGCAGCCTTAGCCATTACCCGGCCAAATGCCAGCTGAATCAAAGGACCAGGGGAGAGACAGGAGGAAGGACAGAGATAGAAAAAGAGAAGTAGAAGAGGACAGTGCTTTGGTGCTGTGTTTGCACAGTGTTGCTGTTGGGGATGAAAGTGGAACTGAGGGTCGGAACATTGAATGCTGGCAGTATGACTGGTAAAGGGAGAGAGTTAGCAGATATGATGGAGAGAAGGAAGGTTGATATATTGTGCATACAAGAGACTAAATGGAAGGGGAGTAAGGCCAGGTGGATCGGAGGTGGATTCAAATTGTTCTATCATGGTGTGGATGGGAGGAGAAATGGAGTAGGAGTTATTCTGAAGGAGCAATATGTCAAGAGTGTTTTGGAGGAGAAAAGAGTGTCAGACAGAGTGATGATTATGAAGCTGGAAATTGGAGGTGTGATGGTGAATGTTGTTAGTGCATATGCCCTGCAAGTTGGGTGTGCGACGGATGAGAAACAATATTTCTGGAGTGAGTTGGATGAGGTGATGGACAGTGTACCAAAGGGACAGAAAGTGATGATTGGAGTGGATTTCAGTGGACATGTTGGTGAATGGAACAGAGGACATGAGGAGGTGATGGGTAGGTATGATGTCAGGGAGAGGAATAAAGAAGGTCAGATGATAGTGGATTTTGCCAAAATGATGGACCTGGCTGTGGTGAATACATATTTCAAGAAGAGTGAGAAACATAGGGTGACGTACAAGACTGGAGGAAGATGCTCACAGGTAGATTATATCCTATGCAGAAGAGTCAATCTGAAGGCGATTGAAGACTGCAAAGTGGTTGCAGGGGAAAGTGTAGTTAAGCAGCATAGGATGGTGGTCTGTAGGATGACGTTGGAGATCAAGAAGAGGAAGAGAGTGAGGGCAGAGCCAAGGATCAAATAGTGGAAGTTGAAAAAGGAAGACTGCAAGGTTGAGTTTAGGGAGGAGGTGAGACAGGCACTGGGTGGCAGTGAAGAGTTACCAGACAGCTGGGCAACTGCAGCAGATGTAGTAACAGTGACAGCAAGAAGGGTGCTTGGTGTGACATCTGCACAGAGGAAGGAGGAAAAGGAAACCTGGTGGTGGAATAGTAGACAAGAATACAAGGAGATAAGGCGCAAGGTGAAGAGAGAGGGGGCGAAAGCTAAAGAAAAGGCATATGATGAGTTGTATGAGAGGTTGGATTCTAAGGAGGGAGAAAAGGACCAGTGGGCTACAGAGGAACCGAGCTGGGAAAGATGTGCAGCAGGTTAGAGTGATAAAGGATAAAGATGGAAACATACAAGCGAGGAAGGGGTGTTGAGCAGATGGAAAGAGTACTTTGGCAGGCTGGATAATGTGGAGATAATAAATCAGGAAGTGCAACGAATTAGCAAGGAGGAAGTAAGGACAACTATGAAAAGAAATAAAAATGGAAAGGCCATTAGTCCACATGACATACCTATGGAAGCATGGAGATGTTTAGGAGAGATGGCAGTGGAGTTGTTAACCAGATTGTTTAATGGAATCTTGGAAAGTGAGAGAATGCCCGAGGCCTAGAGAAGAAGTGAACTGATGCCGATATTTAAGAATAAGGGGGATGTGCATGACTGTAGTAACTACAGGGGGATAAAACTGATGAGCCACAGCATTAAGTTATGGGAAAAAGAAGTCAAAGCTAGGTTACGAAGAGAGGTGATGATTAGTGAGCAGCAGTATAGTTTCATACTAAGAAAGAGCACCACAAATGCGATGTTTACTCTGAGGATGTTGATGGAGAAGTATAGAGAAGGCCAGAAGGAGTTGCATTGCATCTTTGTGGACCTGGAGAAAGCATATGACAGGTTGCCACGAGAGGAGTTGTGGTATTGTATGAGAATGTCGGGAGTGGCAGAGAAGTATGTAAGAGTTGTACAGGAAATGTCTGAGGAAAGAGTGATAGTGGTGAGGTCTGCAGTAGGAGTGACGGTCAGTAGGAACAAGACAGAATACATGTGTGTAAATGAGAGGGAGGTCAGTGGAATGGTGAGGATGCAGGGAGTAGAGTTGTTGAAGGTGGATGAGTTTAAATACTTGGGATCAACAGTATGTACGTGGCGAGAGAGGACATGCAGGTGATGGGTGTAAAAGAACAAGATGCAGAGGACAGAAAGATATGGAAGAAGATATGGAAGAAGATGATCCACTGTGGCGACCCCTAACAGGAGCAGCTGAAGGAAGAAGAATTTTGCAAAACCCAGCTAATGAGCTGAGCTGGTCCCTAATAGCCCCATCAGAAGCTAGTGTGGTCCAAATACAATAACCTCAGTCTTACTCTGATTGAAATTCTATACAATTACAACCATCCAATGTTTGACATCATCATAACATTTATGTAGTGAAGTTAAGGACTCCTTAGTCATAGGTACAGTGCATCCGTAAAGTATTCACAGCGCATCACCTTTTCCACATTTTGTTATCTTACAGCCTTATTCCAAAATGGATTAAATTCATTTTTTTCCTCAGAATTCTACACACAACACCCCATAATGACAACGTGAAAAAAGTTTACTTGAGATTTTTGCAAATTTATTAAAAATAAAAACATTGAGAAAGCACATGTACGTAAGTATTCACAGCCTTTGCCATGAAGCTCAAAATTGAGCTCAGGTGCATCCTGTTTCCCCTGATCATCCTTGAGATGTTTCTGCAGCTTAATTGGGAGTCCACCTGTGGTAAATTCAGTTGACTGGACCTGATTTGGAAAGGCACACACCTGTCTATAGAAGGTCCCACAGTTAACAGTTCATGTCAGAGCACAAACCAAGCATGAAGTCAAAGGAATTGTCTGTAGACCTCCGAGACAGGATTGTCTCGAGGCACAAATCTGGGGAAGGTTACAGAAAAACTTCTGCTGCTTTGAAGGTCCCAATGAGCACAGTGGCCTCCATCATCCGTAAGTGGAAGAAGTTCGAAACCACCAGGACTCTTCCTAGAGCTGGCTGGCCATCTAAACTGAGCGATCGGGAGAGAAGGGCCTTAGTCAGGGAGGTGACCAAGAACCCGATGGTCACTCTGTCAGAGCTCCAGAGGTCCTCTGTGAAAACAGGAGAACCTTCCAGAAGGACAACCATCTCTGCAGCAATCCACCAATCAGGCCTGTATGGTAGAGTGGCCAGATGGAAGCCACTCCTTAGTAAAAGTCACATAGCAGCCTGCCTGGAGTTTGCCAAAAGGCACCTGAAGGATTCTCAGACCATGAGAAAGAAAATTCACTGGTCTGATGAGATAAAGATTGAACTCTTTGGTGTGAATGCCAGGCGTCACGTTTGGAGGAAACCAGGCACCGCTCATCACCAGGCCAATACCATCCCTACAGTGAAGTATGGTGGTGGCAGCATCATGCAGTGGGGAACTGGGAGACTAGTCAGGATAAAGGGAAAGATGACTGCAGCAATGTACAGAGACATCCTGGATGAAAACCTGCTCCAGAGCGCTCTTGACCTCAGACTGGGGCGACGGTTCATCTTTCAGCAGGACAACGACCCTAAGCACACAGCCAAGATATCAAAGGAGTGGCTTCAGGACAACTCTGTGAATGTCCTTGAGTGGCCCAGCCAGAGCCCAGACTTGAATCCGATTGAACATCTCTGGAGAGATCTTAAAATGGCTGTGCACTGACGCTTCCCATCCAACCTGATGGAGCTTGAGAGGTGCTGCAAAGAGGAATGGGCCAAACTGGCCAAGGATAGGTGTGCCAAGCTTGTGGCATCATATTCAACAAGACTTGAGGCTGGAATTGCTGCCAAAGGTGCATCGACAAAGTATTGAGCAAAGGCTGTGAATACTTATGTACATGTCATTTCTCAGTTTTTAAATTTTTAATAAATTTGCAAAAACCTCAAACTTTTTTCACATTGTCGTTATGGGGTGTTGTGTGTAGAATTCTGAGGAAAAAAAATGAATTTAATCCATTTTGGAATAAGGCTGTAACATAACAAAATGTGGAAAAAGTGATGCGCTGTGAATACTTTCTGGATGCACTGTAAATAAATCTGGGTACTGTCAGTGTAAAAATGAAATTAAATAACATATTTGCGAAATTTGAACACAATAGATTGTAAATACAAAGGACCCATAATAGACCCCTGTGGAACACCATATTTCAAATGAGCAGTAGAGGAAGAGACAGACTTGTTACCAAATGAAAAAGTCCTATTAGTGGAATAAGATCTGAACCAAGCTAGTGCACCCCCACGGATTCCTAGCCACTTATCCAGCCTTGACAATAATATGTTGCGATCGATGGTATCAAAGGCTGCAGTTAAATCCAAAGAACCAAAACTGCCGAGACCCCAGAGTCAGCTGAAACTAAAGTATCATTAACAACACTGAGTAAAGCTGCTTCAGTGCTGTGATAAGTTTTAAAACTGGACTGAAAAATTTTTTGACCACCATTACAATCCAAAAAGATCTGAAGCTGCTGCAAAACAACTTTCTCAAGTATTTTAGATAGGAAAGGTAGTCGAGATACCAGTCAAAAATCATTTAAGTCATCCTTATTAAGGTTTGTTTTTTTCAGTAAGGGCTTAACCATTGCATGTTTAAAAAAAGGCAGGCACATGTCCAGTGGTATGAGATAAATGAATAATATGTAATATACATGGTGCGAGTGTATTTAATTATCCTCTCCATTAGAATATTAGGACAAAAAGTAACCTTAAATCCATTTATAATGTCTATGAGCGAAGGAGACACTGGTTCAAACTGGTCAAGCACAGCATTACAGCCAAACAATCTCGCAGACCAATCGCCATTAGGGAGGACAATACAGAAATGTGCAGAGCTACGAGTACCTGGGGGTTCACATCAACAACAAACCGGACTGGTCTGATAACACAGTGGCGCAGGTTAAGAAGGGCCACAGCACACCGAACATCCTAAACAGACTCCGGTGTTTTGATGTATGAAGCAAGTTGCTTCTGGGTACTTTAAAGTAAAAATGGGACTCCACCAAGTGAAGTGAATCAGAGACACAACAACCATTGAACTGCAACAGCACCAGGGATGAGGTTCACAGGAGGATTCACAAAGTTCGCTATGGGCCTGAAGAACACTAACGAGCCGCGAGCCTCACTCTCAAGTCGTGTGCGGTAGTCCAAGTGGAGCGAATTAAAACTCACAAATCCGTAAAGTGCGCCCCCAAACCCGGAGCACTTACCCTCCGTTTGTCGGCGATGGAGAACTTTCTAACCTCGCTGAAACTTCTGCCTCACCCCCACCAGTCTTGCTCTCGTGCGGCTGTCGCTACAATTCGGGAAGGCCGAGTGGCTTCAGTAGCCGTCGCCCTGGATGACGTCAGCCGTACGCGACCATAGCTACACGTGACAGTTTGGTAAACAGTTGAAGGAGAAATTTAAAAGTCGACTATGCGCCGGGAAACTTAACAGCTGTTCTATCTAATTACGCCATTTGTAGAGGAGGCCAGTCTAGGATTACTATGCATGTACACAACCTTTTGATTACGAATACTTAGGGATGGGCGGAAGGTCAAAAGACTTGAGATTTATGCGTGTGCTTGCAACTGTCATCTGTCTCAGAGCGCTCGGGACTCTGATCGCGAGTTCACAGCATGGAAGCACAAATAAATTAATAAAGGAGCCGCAGCGAATCCCCCGAGTCACGTTAATGCGCCGATGACTGTTTAAACAGAACTGACGACGGTCGTCTAGTCGTTAAATGATTAATATCGCAAATGTTAAAACGAAACTTATAAAAATGACCAGATAAGATTTGTAACTACTTTAATAAACGACTTTTGCAAATCTAAATAATTCGAGAAAATGCATTTATACATAATACATATATACAAGCATGCCGGACATTATCCACGACTTGGCTTACTGCCCTGCGCTCTCTTTTGGATATTCTGAGAAGGGTATTGCTGCAGACCGGAGACATTATGGGCGGATCTGAAGGCGGGATAACTGTAAATCCATCCATCCATTTTCCAACCCGCTGAATCCGAACACAGGGTCACGGGGGTCTGCTGGAGCCAATCCCAGCCAACACAGGGCACAAGGCAGGAACCAATCCTGGGCAGGGTGCCAACCCACCGCAGGACACACACAAACACACCCACACACCAGGGCCAATTTAGAATCGCCAATCCACCTAACCTGCATGTCTTTGGACTGTGGGAGGAAACCGGAGCGCCCGGAGGAAACCCACGCAGACACGGGGAGAACATGCAAACTCCACGCAGGGAGGGCCCGGGACGCGAACCCGGGTCCCCAGGTCTTCCAACTGCGAGGCAGCAGCGCTACCCACTGCGCCACCGTGCCGCCCACATAACTGTAAATGCAAGTGGAAAGTATTGGCTAAATCAGAATTTCAACGAATGAGATTGTTGTTACTCTGACAATCAAAAACTCACCTGTCCAATTATCAACGTCTGAAGTTGTCAATCAAGTGTAACTTTAACCAAACGATTCACAGTTCGCGATCCCTACCTCTTTGAGGTTCCGCCTTATAGAGTTTCCTCTTAAATAACCTGCCGTTGTACCAAATAATGAAACTCCATTAAATGAAAGGAGACAAAAAAGAAGCTGCTGCGATGAAACTCCATTAGAGAAAAGAAGGAGAAGCGACGAAACTAATTGCTTGTATTTTTGACAATGGAAGTAAGTGTGCTTCGAAATGAAAACGTGAAATTTGCAGGTTTTTTTTTCGTATTTTTAATAACTTTGTTTTGCATACGTTTGCATTAATAATCATTTTCGCTGTAGTAATTGATTTATATTCAGTGCTTGAAGTGGACCGGCAACTCTTCAAATTCCATAAGGCAAGTTTGACGAGAACTCCTCGACTGTGCATGGAAAACGAAAAAAAACTTTTACAAGCATCTAGAAAACGCTTTGATCAGTTATTCTGTCGTGAAGCAGGCTTTTGACAAAGTTCAGACTGACTACAGTGGTGCACCATGTTACCCTTTTTTCTTTTCAGTTTAGTTCCTTATGTTGGAGTAATGTGTCTAAATTGTAATACCAAGTAATCTGCGATGTTTTTGTACCGTCAATTTTAATAGAATTTCATGGTAGTTTTAAGCAGATGATGCCTGCCATTTCTAAAATTGTTAAAATACTTTCCTGCAATGGGCATTGCGCCACTAAATTATACGTGACTCAGACTGACAGTTGCGATGTGCACAGAGCCTTTCAATTTAATTACAAGTGACATTTAGATTTTGTTCCTTTCAGCTACAAGAATATCTTCTGGAAATTGGATGTTAATGAAAAATAAGGTAAATTGCAAACACCCATATCTTAAACTTGTAATTCACTTGTAGTGTTTGACTTTCATGTGTCTTTTTTCTTTCCTTCTTTTCCTAGGACATCCCTACTGGTTCAGACTGTGGAATAGACACGTTGATGGTGTTTGAATATTAACTGTAGGCTTCATGAAACTTTACATTTGTGTTTCGATTGTGTAGGAGTTCAGTACTTTTTCTCTTATTCTCGCTCAGTCTACTCTTTATCTGACTATGGAGGAACCCTTTGATTTTACTGTCAGTAAATCAGATGCTGATAAAATATATTGTAACAGTTGAGGCCGTTAGCGACCTCTCGAACCCTCAGGTACCACAATCAAACACCAGGTAAAAGTCCTAGACTTTTTATTTTTATAATAATAATGTGCACTAAGCACCCTCCACTACACATACAAATATTAACAATCAAGAATCCACTACAATAATCAATCCTCCTCTCCCAGACACTTTGCCACCCTTCCTTCCAGCTCAGCTCAATGTCTGGGCTTTCCCATAGTCATTTATACCCCCTGACCCGGAGGTGTTCCTGTTCCAACACCCACAAGTCCTTATTACTTCCGGGCCAGGGTAAACAGTCCTTTTCTTCAACCCGGAAGCACGTCGTTTCTACTTGTCATGTGATTATGACGTACTTCCGGGTTATAGGGCATGTAAGAGTCCATGAGCCTCCCTGCAGCGACTCCCGGTGGTCGCCAAGGTATCCAGCAGGGCTGTGCATAAAAACTACAAAGTCCATGAGGCCCTGCTGGAATTCAGGGCCCGTCCATGCTGGCGGGAGAGCTCCTGGGGGTGAGGGCCGGAGTATGTAGCCGGCCATCCATCACAATATATATATTTTTTCTTCATGTGTGGCATACCTTTTAATTGTGGCATTCATTTAACGTGCCCTCCACTATTAATGACACCCCTTATAAAAATGTTAATTTTAAAAATATTTATTTCTTGATGAAAACTTTGTTTTTATTTGAATGAAATTATTTTAATTAAAAGTCAGATGTTTCTAATTTTTTCAGTGCAAGGTGACATTTCTTCAGCAAACAGGGATTTTTTTTTTGTAACCCTTCTTACTAATTTTTACAAGGGGTGCCAATAATAGTGGAGAGCACTGTATTTATCCTTTTTTATCGTAGAATGACATGCCTGTGACATGCATATTACTTTAGACAGTGTCCGGATTGGTGTATTCATAATACTCCGAAATAATTGATGTATTCTAAAAAATTATTGAGATAACCATGAATGAGAGTTTTTGTAATGAACTACAGAGTAATTCTAACAGTTTGAACTCTTATTCCAAAGTGTCCACTTTTCTGAGAAAACAGGAGTGTTCAGATCAAAACCAGATAGCTTGCACAAGACAAATACTACCTATGACAATTTGATGGATTTATTTGTTTGTGTCCACCGTGTAGGAGAGCAGGCTGGCTGTGTGGCTGAAGTAGGGCAACTAACTCGAGAACAAGGGGCTTAGGTTTTTGTGGCTGCAGAGATCAGCAGGGTCTCCAGGAGGACTTTGCATGAAAAACTGTAGAAGTTCATCATAAAGGGCCATGGAGCAGATGATCACTTGCTGGTAACTTAGTCCATCCATCCTCTTCCGCTTATCCGAGGTCGGGTCGCGGGGGCAGCAGCTTGAGCAGAGATGCCCAGACTTCCCTCTCCCCGGCCACTTCTTCTAGCTCTTCCGGGAGAATCCCGAAGCGTTCCCAGGCCAGCCGAGAGACATAGTCCCTCCAGCGTGTCCTGGGTCTTCCCCGGGGCCTCCTCCCGGTTGGACGTGCCCAGAACACCTCACCAGGGAGGCGTCCAGGAGGCATCCTGATCAGATGCCCGAGCCACCTCATCTGACTCCTCTCGATGCGGAGGAGCAGCGGCTCTACTCTGAGCCCCTCCCGGATGACTGAGCTTCTCACCCTATCTTTAAGGGAAAGCCCAGACACCCTGCGGAGAAAACTCATTTCAGCCGCTTGTATTCGCGATCTCGTTCTTTCGGTCACTACCCATAGCTCATGACCATAGGTGAGTGTAGGAACATAGATCGACTGGTAAATTGAGAGCTTTGCCTTGCGGCTCAGCTCCTTTTTCACCACGACAGACTGATGCAGAGCCCGCATCACTGCGGATGCCGCACCGATCCGCCTGTCGATCTCACGCTCCATTCTTCCCTCACTCGTGAACAAGACCCCGAGATACTTGAACTCCTCCACTTGGGGCAGGATCTCGCTCCCAACCCTGAGACGGCACTCCACCCTTTTCCGGCTGAGGACCATGGTCTCGGATTTGGAGGTGCTGATTCCCATCCCAGCCGCTTCACACTCAGCTGCAAACCGATCCAGAGAGAGCTGAAGATCACGGCCTGATGAAGCAAACAGGACAACATCATCTGCAAAAAGCAGTGACCCAATCCTGAGTCCACCAAGCCGGACCCTGGTAACTTAGTTAGTTCAGATAATAAGTAAAACTGTGTTAGTGTAATATATCTAGTAGCAGAGAGCTATGATGACTTTATAGCACCAAACTCTTGTATTTTCTTGTCCAACAGGCTGCTGTATCTCAAAGATGTCATCAGTCTTCATCTGGTTTAAAAAAGATGAAGATCCTAAAGGTCACTGGGTAATGACCTCTATACAGTAGAGGATGAGGAGCTGACAGATGGCCTCTACAACTACCTGATGAAGTGATGTGAAGAGCTGTAGGCACTTTTGAAAAGATCGACAGAGTTCTCATCATTCTGGATGTGCTGATGCCAGAGGCTCATTTGGCTTCAGTAAATCTGTGATGAGTACAGAGAGTGTCTCTGTGAGTAAGAAGCAGAAGGTCTGATCATTGATGGACCAGCAGACAGTGAGTGGGATGTCATGTGGTGTTGGGGAGCAGACGGTCCTTTTTTATTTTCAAAACCATTATTGCATTAATCAGAAAACCATTTTACTTGTAATGAATTTAGACAAGAATATAAACTAAATACATATAAATGTAAATATATGTTTAAAGTGAAATTTAAAATGTGCATTAATACACTTTTAGTATTGGTAAAAGTGTTGTTTTTTTTTTTTTTTTTAAGGTGAGCGAAGAGTTTGGCAAACTTGAGCTTCAACTGTTGGAGTTCGAGGACAGACAGCATCACTGAGGCATCTGAACTTGGGATTCCATCTCAGCGCCTCCTCTGATAAATGTGTCACTGGCTTTACTGGTCTTTGGCCTTTTTATTACTGAGTGCTAGACTGACTGTGCATAATAGAGTTGTGTATATTTGATTTAACTATTGATGTAAATAATAAAGGACACTTTGTTGATTAAGTTCTGTATATTTGAAATTGTCTGCCAATTCATGCCATCTGCATTTTTTCTTTAATTTTTATAACTGTATTGTACAGTTTTATTACTTTTTTGAACATTACAAGCCCTGCTTCAGTATATTCCCCGATCAATCTGTTTGTTAGAATGCACAAAGAAGATGAATTTTTCTTTTGGTTCAAATGACCCATCATTATTGTTAATTGTAAATATTTCTTGAAATGGTTGTACAATTCATTCTGAATAATTTATTAACATTTTGTTTTTGGTAGTGACAATACAGAGTGTTTTAATTTGTGCTGACCCAATCAACTCGTGTATTAACACAACTAGAACTGATAGATGTGAGCAGAGCCTCCTCCCATATGAACCCGATCTACAAATGGCACTTTGCTGGACTCGCCGGTAATCCCACAGGATAAAACAGCTTGGAAACTGAGCATCCTGATCAAGACTTTGCTGTTCACTTACAAACAGTCTACAATAATAAGGGTCTTACTTATTATCTTTATTTAGGAGTCACATTTTCAATAAAACTTGCATTGTCTTTAACTGAAAATGTAGCTTTTACATATATGGAACAAAATTAAAGGAAAAGGATTGTATATTCTTGATCAATGGAGAGTCAAAACTTTTGAAGCTCTGTATTCTAAAACCATAACTCGCAGCCCGAAACGGACCGAAACATAATTTCCCACCCTGAGGTGTTCTATTGGATTGAGGCCAGGCGAGTGAGTGGGGGGTTGGGATCTAGTCAATGGGATCAATTCCTTCATCCTCTCGCCACATGAGGCCAGACATTATCGTGCACCAAGAGGAACCAGCATAGAGTTTGACAATTTCTCCAAGGATTTCATCCCAGTACCTAACAGCAGTCACGGTGCCGTTGTCTAGCTTGTAGAGGTCTGTATGTCCCTCCATGGATATGTCTTCCCCAGATATACCATCACTAGCCAAACCAGTCATGCTGAATGATGTCACAGGCAGCATAACGTTCTCCAGACCCTTTCACGTCTGTCACACGTGCTCAGGGTGAACCTGCTGTCATCTGTGAAAAGCACAGGGTGCCAGTGGTGGACCTGCCAAATCTGGTAAATGCCAATCAAGCTCCACGGTGCCCACTAGAGGATATTGGGCCCTCAGGCCACCCTCATGAAGTCTGTTTCTGATTGTTTGCTCAGAGACATTCATACCAGTGGCCTGCCTGCTGGAGGTCATTTTGTAGGCTCTAGCAGTGCCCATCCTGTTCCTCCTTGCCCAAGATACCAGTGGGTCCTGCTGATGGCTTAAGGACCTTCTACAAGGGGCCCTGTCCAGCCCTCCTAAAGGAACTGCCTGTCTGTCTCCTGGAATCTCCTCCATGCCCTTGAGACTGTGCTGGATAGACATAGCAAACCTTCTGACAATGGGAGGCATGTATTGATGTGCCTGCCATCCTGGAGAAGATGGACTACCTGTGCCAGCTCTGTAGGGTTCAGGTATGGCCTCATGCTACCAATAGTGACACTGACCATAGCCAAATGCAACACGAGTGACAAAACAGATGAGGAGGGAAAAATGTCAGTGGCCTCCCTCCACCTGTTAAACCATTCATTCCTGTTTGGGGATTGTCTCATTGTTGCCCCTCTAGTGGCCCAAAGCAGCTGAAACTGATGAACAAGCCCCTCTGCTACTTCACTGACCAGATCAATAGCTCAGAAGTTTCACTGACTTGATGCTATACTCTCATTAAAAAGGGTTCCTTTAATTTTATATAATTATATATATATATATATATATACTCCTCCTTTAACCGCCACCTTATCGTGGTGGAGGGGTTTGCGTGTCCCAGTAATCCTAGGAGCTCTGTTGTCCGGGGCTTTATGCCCCTGGTAGGGCCACCCAAGGCAAACTGGTCCTAGGTGAGGGATGAGACAAAGAGCGATTAAACAAACCTCCTATGATGGAAAACAATTTTGGACGGCGTTTTCCCTTGCCCGGATGCGGGTCACCGGGGCCCCACTCTGGAGCCAGGCCTGGAGGTGGGGCTCGATGGCGAGCGCCTGGTGGCCGGGCCTGCACCCATGGGGCTCGGCCGGGCACAGCCCGAAGAGGCAACGTGGGTCCCCCTTCCCATGGGCTCACCACCTATGGGAGGGGCCAAGGAGGTCGGGTGCAGTGTGAGTTGGGTGGTGGCCGAAGGCGGGGACCTTGGTGGTCTGATCCACAGCTACAGAAGCTGGCTCTTGGGACGTGGAATGTCACCTCTCTGAAGGGGAAGGAGCCTGAGCTAGTGCACGAAGTTGAGAGGTTCCGGCTAGATATAGTCGGACTCACCTCAACGCACAGCTTGGACTCTGGAACCAATCTCCTTGAGAGGGGCTGGACTCTGTACCACTCTGGAGTTGCCCCCGGTGAGAGGCGCCGAGCAGGTGTGGGTATACTTATTGCCCCCCGACTTGGAGCCTGTACATTGGGGTTTACCCCGGTGGACGAGAGGGTAGCCTCCCTCGCCTTCGGGTGGGGGGACGGGTCCTAACTGTTGTTTGTGCGTATGCACCAAACAGCAGTTCGGAGTACCCACCCTTTTTGGAGTCCCTGGAGGGGGTGCTAGAGGGCATACCTTCAGGGGACTCCCTCGTTCTGCTGGGAGACTTCAATGCTCACGTGGGCAATGACAGTGAGACCTGGAAGGGCGTGATTGGGAGGAATGGCCCCCCCGATCTGAACCCGAGTGGTGTTTTGTTATTGAACTTCTGTGCTCGTCACGGATTGTCCATAACGAACACCATGTTCAAGCATAGGGGTGTTCATATGTGCACTTGGCACCAGGACACCCTAGGCCTCAGTTCGCTGATCGACTTTGTGGTCGTGTCGTCGGACTTGCGGCAACATGTCTTGGACACTCGGATGAAGAGAGGGGCGGAGCTGTCAACTGATCACCACCTGGTGGTGAGTTGGCTTCGATGGTGGGGGAGGATGCCAGTCAGGTGTGGTAGGCCCAAACGTGTTGTGAGGGTCTGCTGGGAACGTCTGGCAGAGCCCCCTGTCAGAAGTAGCTTCAACTCGCACCTCCGGCAGAACTTCGACCACATCCCGAGGGAGATGGGGGACATTGAGTCCAAATGGGCCATGTTCCATGCCTCTATTGTTGAGGCAGCTGACCGGAGCTGTGGCCGTAAGGTGGTCGGTGCCTGTCGTGGCGGCAATCCCCGAACCCGTTGGTGGACACCGGCGGTGAGGGATGCTGTCAAGCTGAAGAAGGAGTCCTACAGGACCCTTTTGTCCTGTGGGACCCTGGAGGCAGCTGATAGGTACCGGCAGGCCAAGCGGAATGCGGCTTTGGTGGTTGCTGAGGCAAAAACTCGGGCGTGGGAGGAGTTTGGAGAGGCCATGGAGAACGACTTTCGGACGGCTTCGAGGAGATTCTGGTTCACCATCCGGCGTCTCAGGAGGGGGAAGCAGTGCAGTGTCAACACTGTATATGGTGGGGATGGTGCGCTGCTGACCTCGACTCGGGATGTTGTGGGTCGGTGGGGGAGTACTTTGAAGACCTCCTCAATCCCATTAACATGCCTTCCAATGAGGAAGCAGAGCCTGGGGACTCAGAGGTGGTCTCCCCCATCTCTGGGACTGAGGTCACCGAGGTGGTCAAAAAAATCCTTGGTGGTAGGGCCCCGGGGGTGGATGAGATACGCCCGGAGTTCCTCAAGGCACTGGATGTTGTAGGACTGTCTTGGCTGACACGCCTCTGCAACATCGCATGGACATCAGGGACAGTGCCTCTGGATTGGCAGACCGGGGTGGTGGTCCCCCTCTTTAAGAAGGGGGATCGGAGGGTGTGTTCCAACTACAGAGGGATCACACTCCTCAGCCTCCCTGGAAAAGTCTATTCAGGGGTCCTGGAGAGGAGGGTCCGTCGGATAGTCGAGCCTCGGATTCAGGAGGAACAGTGTGCTTTTTGTCCTGGTCGCGGAACAGTGGACCAGCTCTATACCCTTAGCAGGGTCCTGGAGGGTGCATGGGAGTTTGCCCAACCAGTCTACATGTGTTTTGTGGACTTGGAAAAGGCATTCGACCGTGTCCCTCGGGGAATCCTGTGGGGGGTACTCTGAGAGTATGGGGTACCGGCCCCCCTGATAAGGGCTGTTCGGTCCCTGAACGATCGGTGCCAGAGCTTGGTCCGCATTGCCGGCAGTAAGTCGAACCCGTTTCCAGTGAGAGTTGGACTCCGCGAGGGCTGCCCTTTGTCACAGATTCTGTTCATAACTTTTATGGACAGAATTTCTAGGCGCAGCCAGGGTGTTGAGGGGGTCCGGTTTGGTGGGCTCAGGATTGGGTCAATGCTTTTTGCAGATGATGTTGTCCTGTTTGCTTCATCAGGCCGTGATCTTCAGCTCTCTCTGGATCGGTTCGCAGCCGAGTGTGAAGCGGCTGGGATGAGAATCAGCACCTCCAAATCCGAGACCATGGTCCTCAGCCGGAAAAGGGTGGAGTGCCCTCTCAGGGTTGGTAGCGAGATCCTGCCCTAAGTGGAGGAGTTCAAGTATCTCGGGGTCTTGTTCACGAGTGAGGAAAGAATGGAGCGTGAGATCGACAGGCGGATCGGTGCGGCATCCGCAGTAATGCGGGCATTGCATCGGTCTGTCATGGTGAAAAAGGAGCTGAGCCGTAAGGCGAAGCTCTCAATTTACCAGTCGATCTATGTTCCTACCCTCACCTATGGTCATGAGCTATGGGTAGTGACCGAAAGAACGAGATCGTGAATACAAGCGACTGAAATGAGTTTCCTCCGCAGGGTGTCTGGGCTTTCCCTTAAAGATAGGGTGAGAAGCTCAGTCATCCGGGAAGGGCTCAGAGTAGAGCCGCTGCTCCTCCGCATCGAGAGGAGTCAGATGAGGTGGCTCGGGCATCTGATCAGGATGCCTCCTGGACGCCTCCCTGGTGAGGTGTTCCGGGCACGTCTAACCGGGAGGAGGCCCCTGGGAAGACCCAGGACATGCTGGAGGGACTATGTCTCTAGACTGGCCTGGGAACGCCTTGGGATTCTCCCGGAAGAGCTAGAAGAAGTGGCTGGGGAGAGGGAAGTCTGGGCATCTCTGCTCAAGCTGCTGCCCCCGCGACCCGACCTCGGATAAGCGGGAGACAATGGATGGATGGATGGATATATATATATATATTAGTAATAAAGGCGCTATATAGACACCTGACCCAACACAGATGGACAGAGAGGCACGTATAAAATAAACAAAAGGTCTCATTTTTCTTCACCCGTGGGCGCACGACTTCCCCGTGACACACAGGCAATACACAGTCCCAAACACCACACAAGATCCACAACAGATTTCTCCTTTACCACCACTCCTCCTCAAGCTTAGTCCTCCTCCTCCCGACTCTGGCTCTCGAGTGTTGGTGGCTGGCCCCTTTTATATTCCACCCAGAAGTGTTCCAGGTGTTTGACCACCTGGTCCCAATTGCACTTCTGGGTGGGGCTGAAGACTCATCCAGCCTGGCTGTTGAATCCAGACAGCCCCTCCTAGCGGCCACCCAGGGTACCAACCAGGCTGTGGAGGACTCCATCTCCCATGGAGCCCTGCAAGAGGTTGGGGAATCCCAGTCAGCCAGGGAGAAGCTGACACCAAGCGTCTCGGGGGAGGTATTGAGCTGTCCATGCTTACTACCCCGGAACATAAGCAGCAGGGGTGTCCCGGCCTGGCAAGGGACCCGACCGTTCATCACAATATATATATATCTCCTATAGAAAACTACATTGGTGTAAACCAGTTTTCCAGTTTAAACCTATGACAAACAAGAAAGTAAAATTCCCAGCTGTTCAGATTGAATTATTTAATGGCTATGACTTGACAGACTCAGTGCAGTGTGTGCTAAAATGACCAGTAAAAGTAGAATCATTTACAGCTGTACAGGTTGTTATGTCAGGGCCGTCTGGTCAGTTCTACTGGAGTAGACACACTCGGTGTGCTCTTAATATGGCCATCTCTAACTTGTCACCAGTCGTGATGCTGATGCCCATCAGTGCCTGCTGTACAGTTGGACTCCTGACCTCCTCCAGTCTCAGAGACCCTAAAGACAGGCTGATGTGTTCAGCACACCACTAGGACCTGTCGGAGTCAAATGGAGGCTCAATGAGATATGAACTACAAACAAACATCTGTCAAGTTTTAATCTCAGAATGTAACATTTGCATAAATAAAATGTATTATTATAAACATATATCTGATGATCTTAAAGAGGTATTTAAAATCCCAAAAGTAATAAAGGTCCAATTAAGCCAAATAATTGAATACCCTGATTATTAGGTGCATAGTCACAAAAACTGCAAAATTATTACTCTTTTAAAGGCATAATATTTGCTCTTCACAGATCGTTTAACATGGTAAACTTCATTGTAAAAATAATAATTGAAATGTGACTATTAGCAGCACTATGATAACTGTGTTTCTTACATTTAACATTGATGAGAACAGACACGAAGACCGCAGAATATTTAACAGACATCAGCAAACAAAGAACAGAGGCTGATCTGATCTGATCTGATCTGAAGGGGGGGGGGCAATGGAATATTAGGAATACTTAAATAAATAAACATTGATAAATAGTAATGAAAGAAATAAAAGAAATTTTAGGATTGTGTATTATACAAGTAAAAATTTAACTCTGACAGTTTATTCAACGTTTAAAACTGTAATACGTTTATAACCTATCCTAAAGGTGAGTTGTTAAATGAAGGCGACTATTTCATTTGGACATTCAAGTAAACGACAACAGTTACATATTTGTTTTAATCTGACTGACTCAATCAAGTAGAGCACACACTTAAGTCCACATCAATCCATTAAAATTAGGCGGACATAAATTTGTATTGTTATGTTCATTTAAATTTTCTTCAGACATTGTTTAGTAACAATGAATATCTCATATCCAAACTTTTATTATCATTATTTTTTCAGAACCGCTAATCATAAATGACGGTGGTAAAAATATACTGCAGTCTTAAGAATGCACTGGACAGAGTGCTATAGTGTAAGATATTGACACTAGCAGACTATCATCGCAGATGTATTTTATGAATATACACTCCGTCTCTTATAGTCACTTTATCTTACACGTCCACCTTTAGAAATGACTCTCACCTTTCTTTGTACGTATCCATAAGGCAATTGGCTAAAGTGGAACATGAATGACAAATAACACTGATTGGTGATTTGTTAAATAAAAAGACGATTGAACGTTTAAATTTTCGATTGGCTGATCAGTGCTTGACGTTCACAAATTTAATATATGATTGGCTGAAGTCAAAAATGATATTCACGCACATTTTACTCCGGTCTGCAGCAATATCTGCTTGGATATTCTTGTGTTCTGCGCTGCATTCTAACCATGCCCACTTCATGATGCGCCTTGTTATGAATTGTTTGGAGTCTCCTTACTGAATGAAACAAGTTTGAAGTAAAAAGCATCGAGAAGAGGCGGTCAAACACTTTGTGCTAAAAGGTTCATCTTTAATTTTTCAACTTTCTGTAAACGGCATTTTCATTTCATAGACTATTTTATGCTTCAAAGATTAATTTTCTAATAAATTATAGGAGCCAGCAGTGTGACTGGGTGCTACAAACTAAAATTTGGGACTCAGCCACGTGAAGTGAACCGCAGATACCAATGAACAGCAGCGGTAGGCGGGTGGGCACAGGGGGATTCCAGTCACTCAGGTGGTGATTTAGACGAACCTCCTGTGTGTCCCCTCAGAGTGCAGTATTCACATGTGTTAGTCGCTGTTATCACTTGTCATGGCTTTGTGAGCTGAGAGCTTTGAGAGCAGTGATAGTGCTTGGCTAATCTGATAAATACACTTTGTGATGTGCCTGGGTTATATATGACCAAAATATTTAACTTATTTCAAAATGGAAACAAATGTTACTGCTAATATTGTGCACTTTTTTTTATTTTATGAACTTTGAGAAACGCCTGGGTCAGATGTGAGCAAAATGTTTTAATTTCAAAAGATGAAAAAAAAAAAAAAAAAACTGTATTGCTACTACTTCAGATTCTGTTCAGTTGTAGCTTTTTAATTGTTTTTAATGCTCTTTTTGATGTGCCTGTGTCAGTTGTGACCAGATTTAAAAGAGTAACAATGAATAAACATGACTTGTTTTTCAGCACATTCATTTGTGTTGGTTTAAAATGTGTTTGTTGTTTACTGGCCACTGAAAATAACTGGCCCAGCTAAATTTCTTGGTTTGAAAATCTGACCCAACTGAATTTGTACCGTATATACTCACAGATATGTTCTCCTGTAGACTAGTCAGGACTTGCTTTTACAGTATAATATCTGCTATTTTATAATGTCGGTTATATAAGTCGAATGTGGAAAACTCACACTATTGGTACAAGGGATTATGATCTGCTATCGCCCATCTGATAGAGTAACTATGGAGCATACAGCCTTTATGTTCTGTGTTGGTGCAGCAATGCGCTGTATCAGCGTGTGCTCCTAACCTCTCCCTCTCTCTCTCTATTGTGCCTACGTGACCATATGGTAATACCCAAACTATTCAGAAGAGATGTTTGTACTGATTTGTGTTTTTTGTATCTCACACCCTCATACACCTTTATCGTAAGAGCATCCCTTATCTATGATGGAGGATTCGATCAGAAGAAAAAATTAAACTGGTTGTAAGAGCCATTTTCCTTGTTCTATAAGATTCATGAATAATTCTTAGATGACAATGCATAAATAACGGGAAGTTCCTATAATCCCAGTAAATAGATTCGCAGTGGTATATTCTTACCATTTCTAACAGCTTGGAGTAAACATTATTATTCAGTCAGCTAGTGATAGCCTTGCCTTGTATAAGGTGTAGAGGCATACGGTTTTTAACCGTGATCGCACGTAACAGTGCTCGATGGCCTACGGGCTCTTTGAATGTGAGAAATAACAAGTAAAGAAAACTTGTTTACTTAAGTACCGCACCATACACCAAGGCGTACAGAAGAAGAAATTAAGAACCTTTAAGTATAGAAATAACTAAAGTGTTTCAAGAAAAGCTAAGTTTAAAGAAGATGCCTTTTTCCTTTTTTTTGCCTTTTATTCTACGTGTGTAACTATTTTTTCTTTTATTCTTGTGTGGACTATTTGTTTTTACCTTTCATTAAATACCTTTAAAACGAACTCTTGGACTCTGAGAATTCTTTTGACACGCGTCTTACCCGTGCCTGATGACACCTTATATATTTCAGCAGCTACACTGGTAGTGAATTAAACGTTGTTGAAGTAGCGAAAGAAATTGGTAACTGTGCTGCTGCAACAAAATTTGATGTGTCTGAGAAACTGATGCAAGATTGGAGGAGGCAAGATGTTAAAAAAAATACATGTTGCATTTTTGAATGGGCGTATAAGTCGGGGTCTGATTTTATGATGAGTTTTTTGGATTTCAAGACCTGACTTATACATGAGTATATACGGTAATTGAATAACCGTGCTGTACACAGTACTCCATATTAGGCCTCACCAGTGTGTTATAAAGCTTGAGCAGATCCTCCTGTAACTTGTACTCCACACATCAAGGCGCTATATAACCTGACATTCTGTTAGCCTTCTTAATGGCTTCTGAACACTGGCTGGCACTTGACAGTCGAGTCCACTACGACTCCTAAATCCTTCTAAGGTGTACTTTAAATTTTCAGACCTCCCCAGCATTACACCTTGTGTACAAAGGAGAATGACATATCTTATAAAAGACTCACTAATAGGGCTAGGCACTCTTAAAAATAATAATAATGGCACATTACCAGATTGTGCGGTTCCTCATAAAGCACTGCTCGACCAAGAACCATTTCATTCATTTACATGTGAAGTGGGCTCTTTAGGCTTTAAAAAGGCCGCTGTGAGGCCAAAACAGAACATCAGACTACCTAGCAGGACACTGAGAGGTCAAGAAAACCTGAACTGAGCCTGTGGTTACTGGATGAAGGGAGAGACCTTTAAAAATCAGGAAGACACTGGGATTCCACAAACCTACTTCATCTATTTAAAATTATTAATAGAGCTTGTGAGATAGATAGATAGATAGATAGATAGATAGATAGATAGATAGATAGATAGATAGATAGATAGATAGATAGATAGATAGATAGATAGATAGATAGATAGATAGATAGATAGATAGATAGATAGATAGATAGATAGATAGATAGATAGATAGATAGATAGATAGATAGATAGATAGATAGATAGTGTGGACGAAAAAGGCACACTGAAAAGCAGACAGATAATATTTTCTCAATTCACTTTATTTATTCATTCGGAGTTGCAGTAAGTAGAGATTCAAAAGAGTATAACTTATTGCCGCAAAGCTCAATTGAACCCTGATCAAAAGCCAGGAGGGGTTTTTTATACTTCAGCATCTCATGATTAATAAGAAAAGAAAGAACATCCTTATCAAAACAGTAAAGTTAAACAATATGTCTGTTGAGCTAAGCATTATCTGTGTTTTGGAAGCTAAGCACAGGAGAGACGCCTTTGCATAAACTACATGTACAGTTCTGCAGCCTTGTCACCTTGTCCCTGAAACATTCACTCTGAGAAAGGGAAAAACAAGAAACAGCTTAGATTTTATTCATCTGGACACTATTTCTCCTGAACCCTGGAATAACATATTTTTGTTAGTTCATAAGCCAAAGCGTCTCTCACTGGCAAGTTACAAAATAGTTATTATAAAGATTCTAATTTACTAAACACACAAAATACATGGTGCTGAGGAGAACATTCTTCTTCTACATTAGATAGATAGATAGATAGATAGATAGATAGATAGATAGATAGATAGATAGATAGATAGATAGATAGATAGATAGATAGATAGATAGATAGATAGATAGATAGATAGATAGATAGATAGATAGATAGATAGATAGATAGAAAAGGCACTATATAATAGATAGATAGATAGATAGATATATAGATAGATAGATAGATAGATAGATAGATAGATAGATAGAAAAGATAGATAGATAGATAGATAGATAGATAGATAGATAGATAGATAGATAGATAGATAGATAGATAGATAGATAGATAGATAGATAGATAGATAGATAGATAGATAGATAGACATCCAAACATTTATGTGACCTGATGGAGCTCCACGGGTCACCACAGACATCATGACAGGGTCCCCAGGTGTGTGCACGCAGCACCACCAACAGGCTGACAAGAGAGAGACACAGCTTGGGGGTCAGTGTGGGGGACATGCACAGGGGGCGAAAGAAAACAACAAGTGGGGACACACATTCTGTCACCTGCAAAGTTCAAAGCCAAGGAAGGCACCACAGATTAAAGAAACCCCAACCCACAGCCAAAAGAAAGGCGGTAACACACTGAGCCGCAGATGCGCAGCCATCACATGGACAATCACGAGGTAGAAATGACTTTGGAACCTTTATTTTTAAGCATGGAGTTATATTTCATGTATTTTTCATGGTTGAACAATAAATATATTTTAACAGAAATGTATGTAATTCCTCCTTGCATTTTGTGAAAAATTCTTCTTCTTCTTCTTCTTTTTTTTTATTTTGCATATATATATTTTTTAATTTGGATTTACTTAAAATGGAAATTAATATGACAATCAGAGAAACATGCCTCTCTATTATAAAACTATTTCCAAGAGATTTTGTCAAGTCCCGCCCTCCTGTCAATCATTTTCAAACACACCCACGGTCCTCTCAATTCTCATTCATGTGAATACTTTTGTCAGACACAGTTCCTGCGCTCTCACCTCTTATAAATTTTTACATTTTCCTCATTTTAAGTCGTTTATGAAAAGTCCTCTGTTTCATCCTTTATTTTTAGACATACAATTGATTTGTTTCCTTCGATGCAGTCCTTTTCTGGACAATAATTTTATATGTTCTAGATGACAAGTCAACAACTAAGAGAAGAAGAAAGGGCAGCACATTGAAAAGAGGCCGAAAAGCATCGGAGAGAAAAGATTTCAAAAAAGAACAATAATAATCTAAGTGCAAATTCGGAAAATAAGGAAAGTAATAATCAGCCCAGACCAAGAGGAATTGAAAACCTAGAAGATCCAATCGGGGTCAGAAATAAAAGACAAAGAGTAGAAGACAAAGTAGAACGTCGTAAAGAGGTTCAAAAACGTTGGCATGATACATATGTAGAGCAAGTTAGAGATTATGAAAGTACAGTACTAAAATTCTAAAGTCTGATAGTAAAGATCTCATTAGCACTAACAAATGGAAATTATTACTCTGTGAAATAAAGGAACAGCGAAAAGAGATTGAATATATGGACATAGGTGATATAGCAGAAGTATGGTGATATTGTTCAGCTTTAAAGTTTAAGTCAGAGACTTGTAGATTGTCTAATTCATGTTGCCATCATGGAAAAGTAGTGTTTCTTCCCAATGAAGAGGCATATCTGCGAGAATTAAAAGATTTGTTGTTTGGTGAAAGTGAAATTCACAAACACTACAGGCAAAATATCCAAATCTGCAATAATCTGCTTGCGTTCGCATCGTTAAATCTACGTTTTGAGCATTGAAACGATTCTGGACCATACGCTATGGGAATCTGTGGTCCCACAACAATTAAAGCTACTACAAGTTTAATTTCAAAGAAACAACAATTCGGTCAGGTTTATATTTATGATCATGCAGAAGTGATGCAACGTAGAATCGAAAGACTTAAACGATCAGACGTATTAGAAATTCTACAGCCAATACTGGATACAAATCCATAGTCCAAAAGTATCGGACTTTACACGAAATGTATCTGCAAAACACGGTCAAAGACGTTTTGTTGGATTTCAATATGAATCTGAAAGATCACAGTCACATTTATAATAAACAAACATGTGAAGACTTGTCAGCGATAATAGTTTCGACAGAAACTATTCGACAGAAACTATCAAAGACAGAAGTTTAAAAAGCATTTGCGTGTTAATTTCAAAGCCAAACAGAACAAAAACGTATAACTGAAACAATACCTCTAACGTAACATGAAAAAATTTTATTTCAATTTATTACGTTTTACTATTTTTTACTATGGTTAATTACTCACTGCAATGTAAAATAGTTAGCTCTATTATGCATATTTAACAGTTCCCATGAAAATACCAATCTGTTTAAATTGTACATCCGCTTCCCCATACACAAGCGACAGAGCCACAAAGTGGATGGCACATAGTGCCCGCCTGGGGGTTTACAAGTGAAGTGAGCAGAGTGCAGAGCCCCCTAGTACAGTAAAGGTTAAAGGCTAATTTTGCAGTGGGGGAGATCAGGATTTCACAATTCCTCTTTCTCTTGGAAAATGCTGCTGCTGCAGTGGGTAGCGCTGCTGCCTCGCAGTTGGGAGACCTGGGGACCTGGGTTCGATTCCCGGGTCCTCCCTGCGTGGAGTTTGCATGTTCTCCCCGTGTCTGCGTGTGTTTCCTCTGGGGGCTCCAGTTTCCTCCCACAGTCCAAAGACATGCAGGTTAGGTGGAACTTTTATAAAGCCACCTACAAGCTTGAAGGTTTATTCTTAGCTGTGAAAACTTTTTCCCCATTCATTTTGTGAAAGCAGTACTTAATTTCTGTTTTTACTTTTTCACTGTATTATTATTATTTTTCAGGACAAGAAAAATAATCTTTGAAGTCTAAAATAGTTTATGAAATGATAATGCTGTTTACAGAAGGTTAAAAAATGAATGATGATGATACTGTTTTAGGGATAAAAAGCAGTTGTTCTATAAAAGATGAACCTTTTAGCACAAAGTGTCTGACCGCCTCTTCTCGATGCTTTGTACTTCAAACTTGCTTCGTTCAGTAAGGAGACGCCGTACAATTCATAACAAGGCGCGTCACGAAGTGGGCGTGGTTAGAATGTTGACAAGAATATCCGACAGAGAGACACGAGAGCGCAGTGCAGTAAGTCAAGTCGTGGATAACGTCAGGCACGCTTTTATGTATGCATTATGTATGAATGCATTTTCTTATTTGATTTACTTTTACAAATGCCATTCGCTACAAGATGTTTTTCGATTCCTGTGGCCTGCTTATAATCACTCCTCTCTCAAATAGTTAAAAAAAAAAGTGATCTCGCTTTAACATTTGCGGTATTTTCATTTAACAACTAAACCAGGGGTTGCCAACTCCAGACCTGGAGGACCACCATGGCTGCAGGTTTTCATTCTAAACTTTTTTTTTTTTTAATGAATGCCCTGTTTGTGCTGCTAATTAACTTCTTGTGAATTCATTTTAATTGAATTGTTTGTTCCACTGAATTTCTTCATCGTTGCTCTGAATTGCTTCATTTCTTTAAATGGCACCCAAAACAGAAATTAAATATGAGGTAAGGGAGCCAACAGAAAACCAACTAAGTCAGGGCCTCAAACTCCAACCAATTTAACTCCAACCAGCTGTTTAATGAGGTGCCGATTCTTGTTGTTAATTGAACCCGTTCTTTAATTCCAAGTCTTATTGCTGCTCTCCTAGGGCCTCATGTATAACGCCATGCGTAGAACTCACACTATAACATGGCGTAAGCACGAAAGCGGGAATGTGCATACGCACAGAAAAATCCAGATGCAATAATCTGTGCTTACGCAAACTTTCACGTTCTTCCACTACATAAATCCCGATCAGCGTGAAAAGTAACGCACGTGCACGCGCCTTCTGTCCCGCCCCAACTCCTCCCAGAATTACGCCTCTTTGAAAATGCAAATCGATATAAATAGCCTTCTGTGAAAAGACAATGGGAAAAGCACGGGGTAAAATATAAGAATTTCAGCGAATACCAAGTGGAGGCAAAGGAAAAACGTACTATTTGTTGGTTTAAACAGTGGTATAATCAACAAAAGAAAGCTGAACGAGTGACATAGTGTTGGAGAAACTTGAAAGCTCAAGTTCACAAAGTTGCACAGTACCTGAAATAAAAAAGAAGTTGTCAGATATCAAAGTCGGCATGAAAAAGCGACTCGTGGCGGACCGTCTGAGTGTCATATGAAAGCTTACTAGGGTACAGAGAATAAAAATAGGCACACAGTGGGAAAAAAAGCACGAAATGTCAACTTCAATCTTGAAATTTCCACTTTAATCACATAGTTTATTTTGTCATTAAAGTAGAACATCGTAAACTTCATCTTAAAATCATTTATTTTACTAGTTTCTCAAATCCCATCACAACTAAAGTAGGACGTTAAATGCTTTGTTCTGTGTTTGATCTTCTATGTGCTCTATGTGTGTGAATCACTATGTGCTTCTGTTCTTTCTCTTTCTCCGACAGGACACAGAATCCATTACATTCGTGATATTACAGCTTTCTGAATAATTAAAATACTGAGATGTATACGTGATATCTTTTTCATGATGACAGGAATGAAAGCATGTTATTAAACATGGGAACACGGTGGCGCAGTGATTGTTCATATCTCACGCAAGAGGCTTGCTGCGCCATGCACGACCTTCAATGAAATAATTTATTACAGCAGTACTGTCTCGTTCATACGTACTAACCTCCAATTCCTGTCCTTACTTTTCTTTCTCCAAATACCCAATCGCCACACAATCAGCTCTGTAATAGACATTAAGCCATCTGTAAGCTTAGAACGCTGATTCTTCAAAACTTTTAAGGAACATTGAAATATCTTCGTAGTACATGTTTAATTATTCTATCTGTCTATCCTTCCAGTGTCGCGTCAGCACCAGCAATAATACAGCGCAAGGCAGGAGCTATCCGTGAACTAGCTAGTACTGCGGCACCGTGTCCTCACATGTTTAATTATTAACAATGCAGATTATTTAAATGAAGTTAAAGTTTTATCTGTATACTATAAGCAACATATTTTGCTGCATTTCATCTTAAAAATAATATCGTCATCATACGCGCTTTATAAAGTGGCACAGGTGGTGCAATATTATAACTGTAGTGCAAGTTTACAGTGAGGTAATTGTACTTATAAGTACAGACAGTTCTACAAGGAGCACTTGATGGACTGATCGAGTGCGTTTATAGTTCTTGGGATGAAACTGTTTCTGAAACGCGAGGTCCGTACAGGAAAGATTTTGACGCGTTTTGCCGTGGCTGAGGTAGTGTGTGCTTGAAACTGTATACCGATAATTCTCTTTCCGATCAGCTGCTGCTGCGATTCCCCACTCAGATACAGTGATTTAAATACTCCGAGTGGTGCAGTGAGAGTAATATGGAAAAAGATGATCCGCTCTGGCAACCCTTAATGGGAGCAGCTGAAAGAAGAAGAAGATGCATTGAGAGTAACAACGCTAAAGCAGTTATGGTATTTGGAATACTATGGCTATTCCCTGGACCATTATATTGCTACAGGTTAATTACAATCAGATGCATTACACTAATAAACAATATGCAGTTAATTTCAGTGTATTTATAAAGCCACGTCAGGAATGTGGGTCTAAGAAAGAAAGGGTGACCACACAGGAACAGTAGTACTGCATTTGACGCTGTATGCCACCAGTCTGCAAAACCGAGCGGAGAAATTGTGTACGCCAGGGTATGAGGTACCGTGGAAATGTGCATGGCTTTAGGCCAAGTTTAGGTTTTATACATTGCAATTTGAGCATGGAAACATTCGTACGCAACATTTCTGTGTGTACGCACCGTTTATACATGAGGCACCTGGTGCATTAGCAGACATTTCTGAAATTCTTGATTTTCTCTTTTTAGAGCTCTGTAAAAAGGTTTTGGGGACCCGAGAAGATTAACATTCCTGAGACCTTCATGTTTTTTTTATTTTCAGATACTATATATTGTTTTGGCACATTCTGTATCTCATAATTGTTTGGCTGCTAATTACAGAAAAAGAAACAATTCAGGGGTCTGAGTCTTCAAGAGCAAAACAATTAAAATTAGTTAAAAATAAGTTAATTGGCAGCAAAAACAGGTCACTCATTAAGAAAAGGGTTAGAATGAAAACCTGCAGCCATAGTGATCCTCCAGGACCAGGGTTGGCGACCCCTGGACTAAACGAACATCGCCAGTTCTGTTGTCAACTGTCATCAGCACACTAACGTGAATCGGGGGATTCGCTCTGGCTCCTTAATTAATTTATTTGTGTTTCCATGCTGTGAACTCGCAACCCAGCCAAAGAGGATGCACAAACCAGTGTGTTTCTTTGTGTCAGTCCCAAGCCCAGATAAATGGGGAGGGTTACGTCAGGAAGGGCATCCGGTGTAAAATTTTGCCAAATCAATATGTGGATACAATACAAATTTCCATACCGGATCAGTTGAGCCCCAGGTTAACAACAACCGTCACCAGTACTGTTAGCCAACAGGGTGCTTGCAGAAATTGGGCTACTGTTGGCCGAAGAAGAAGAAGGAGAAGGAGAAGAAGAGGGGGGAGACGTGTCTGGAGGCAGGAGGAGAGGAGGAAAGTAAAGAGAGTAGAACTGAGAGGAGGAACTTTGAATGTTGGCAGTATGACTGGTAAGGGGAGAGAGTTAGAAGATATGATGGAGAGAAGGAAGCTTGATATATTGTGTGTGCAAGAAACTAAATGTAAGGGGAGTAAGATCAGGTGGATTAGAGGTGGATTCAAATTGTTCTATCATGGTGTGGATGGGAGGAAAAATGGAGTAGGGGTTATTCTGAAGGAACAGTATGTCAAGAGTGTTTTGGAGGTGAAAAGAGTATCAGACAGAGTAATGATTATGAAGCTGGAAACTGGAGGTGTGATGATGAATGTTGTTAGTGCATATGCAGCGCAAGTTGGGTGTGCAATGGATGAGAAAGAAGATTTTTGGAGTGAGTTGGATGAAGTGATGAACAGTGTACCCAAGGGACAGAAAGTTGTGATTGGAGCAGATTTCAATGGGCATGTTGGTGAAGGGAACAGTCAAGACGAGGAGGTGATGGGTAGGAATGGTGTCAAGGAGAGGAATGAAGAAGGTCAGAGGATAGTGGATTTTGCCAAAATGATGGACATGGCTGTGGTGAATACGTATTTTAAGAAGAGGGAGGAACACAGGGTTACGTACAAGAGTGGACGAAGATGCAAACAGGTAGATTACAGCCTATGCAGAAGAGTTGATCTGAAGGAGACTGAAGACTGCAAAGTGGTGGCACGGGAAAGTGTAGTTAAGCAGCATAGGATGATGGTCTGAAGGATGACATTGGAGATCAAGAAGAGGAAGAGAGTGAGGGTAGAGCCAAGGATCAAATGGTGGAAGTTGAAAAAGGAAGACTGCAAGGTTGAGTTTAGGGAGGAGGTGAGACAGGCACTGGGTGGTAGTATAGAATTACCAGACAGCTGGGAAACTACAGCAGATGTAGTAAGGGTGACAGCAAGAAGGGTGCTTGGGGTGACAACTGGACAGAGGAAGGAGGAAAAGGAAACCAGGTGGTGGAATGGGGAAATACAGGAGAGTATACAGAGGAAGAGGATGGCAAAGAAGAAGTGGGATAGTCAGAGAGATGCAGAAAGTAGACAAGATTACAAGGAGATAAGGTGCAAGGTGAAGAGAGAGGTGGTGAAGGCTACAGGAAAGGTGTATGATGAGATGTATGACAGGTTGGACAGTAAGGAGGGAGAAAAGGACCAGTACCGATTGGCTAGACAGAGGGCCGAGCTTGGAAAGATGTGCAGCAGGTTAGGGTGATAAAGGATAAAGATGGAAATGTACTCACAAGTGAGGAGAGTGTGTTGAGCAGATGGAAAGAGTATTTTGAGAGGCTGATGAATGAAGAGAATGAGAGAGAGAGAGAGAGAGAGAGAGAGAGAGAGAGAAGAGGTTGGATGATGTGGTCATAGTGAATCAGGAAATGCAATGGATTAGCAAGGAGGAAGTACGACAGCTATGAAGAGGATGAAAAATGGAAAGGCCGTTGGTCCAGATGACATACCTGTAGAAGCATGGAGGTGTTTAGGAGAGATGGCAGTGGAGTTTTTACCAGATTGTTTAATGGAATCTTGGAAAGTGAGAGGATGCCTGAGGAGTGGAGAAGAAGTGTACTGGTGCCGATATTTAAGAATAAGGGGGATGTGCAGGACTGCAGTAACCAGAGGGGAATAAAATTGATGAGCCACAGCATGAAGTGATGGAAAAGAGCAGTGGAAGCTAGATTAAGAAGTGAGGTGATGATTAGTGAGCAGCAGTATGGTTTCATGCCAAGAAAGAGCACCACAGATGCAATGTTTGCTCTGAGGATGTTGATGGAGAAGTTTAGAGAAGGCCAGAAGGAGTTACATTGCGTCTTTGTGGATCTGGAGAAAGCATATGACAGGGTGCCTCGAGAGGAGCTGTGGTATTGTATGAGGAAGTTGGGAGTGGCAGAGAAGTATGTAAGAGTTGTACAGGATATGTACGAGGGAAGTGTGACCGTGGTGAGGTCTGCGGTAGGAGTGACGGAGGTGGGATTACATCAAGGATCAGCTCTGAGCCCTTTCTTATTTGCAATGGTGATGGACAGGTTAATAGATGAGATTAGACAGGAGTCCCTGTGGACTATGATGTTTGCTGATGACATTGTGATCTGTAGTGATAGTAGGGAGCAGTTTGAGGAGACCCTGGAGAGGTGGAGATATGCTCTAGAGAGAAGAGAAATGAAGGTCAGTAGGAACAAGACAGAATACATTTGTGTAAATGAGAGGGAGGTCAGTGGAATAGTGAGGATGCAGGGAGTTGGCGAAGGTGGATGAGTTTAAATACTTGGGATCAACAGTACAGAGTAATGGGGATTGTGGAAGAGAGGTGAAAAAGAGAGTGCAGGCAGGGTGGAATGGGTGGAGAAGAGTGTCAGGAGTAATTTGTGACAGACGGATATCAGCAAGAGTGAAAGGGAAGGTGTACATGACAGTAGTGAGACCCGTTATGGTATATGGGCTGGAGACGGTGGCACTGACCAGAAAGCAGGAGACACAGCTGGAGGTGGCAGAGTTAATGATGCTAAGATTAGCATTGGGTGTGACGAGGATGGACAGGATTAAAAATGAGTACATTAGATGGTCAGCTCAATTTGGACGGTTGGGAGACAAAGTCAGACAGGCGAGATTTGATTGGTTTGGACATATACAGAGGAGAGATGCTGGGTATATTGGGTGAACGATGGTAAGGATAGAGCTGCCAGGGAAGAGGAAAAGAGGAAGTCCTAAGAGAAGGTTTATGGATGTGGTGAGAGAGGACATGCAGATGATGGGTGTAAAAGAACAAGATGCAGAGGACAGAAAGATATGGAAGAAGATGATCCGCTGTGGCGACCCCTAACAAGAGCAGCTGAAAGAAGAAGATGCTGTGAACTCGCGATCAGAGTCCTGCACGCTCTGATACAGTTGAAAGCTTCACGCATGCGCATAAAGTTTGTCTTTTAACTGTCCGCCTATCCTTAAGTAATCGCAATCAAAATGTTGTGAACATGCATAGTAATCCTAGACTGACCTCCTCAACAGATGGTGTTGTCACTACCCGATCTGCATGCCTGCATACGCATAAAGACAAACCGAGTCATGCACGCACATGCGCGGAAGTTTACTATTACAACTTTTTTATTTTGCGACATAAGTCCCCATCTGATTTGTCTCGCATACACATACTTTGCTTAATGCAAATTGATTTCACGATGCTGCCCAATTTGTACTGTGCATGTCTAATGTTTTTATGACACGCGTCACTCGTCAGGTTTGAATTGTAGTTGCGAGTCACTTTTGTGTTGCTGTTTATAGCCATCTATAAGTGGACATCTTACTGCAAAAAATGGCAACTTTTGAATTTTATAATGTATTGGAAGAATACTTGTCGCCTGAAAAATTTAACTGCTACTGAATGAAGGAGCAAAATGAAATGCGATGTGTGTCTGTGAACTTTATAATGGATATGTACAGCTTTTTGTAAGTACATCGCATTGATGAAAAAGGCAATAAGAATTTTAATTTTCAGTTGCAATATGACCTTCGTAATTTTGTGGTTTAAACGTAAAAGTCACAGCATTTCCCATATTAGGGTTAATGGATTAATGAATGTATGTCATTCTTTTCGTAACACCTGTCACACACATGCACACGGGAGCCAGCCACAGGCACCAAAAGAAGGGAATTCCATGCCCAGCCAGGTGATGGTGGGGTGCATTCAACCCTCTTATTTTGTCCCTTAAGACCAGACACAGGAAATCCTACCTGAATACAAACACATCACTTCCTGTCCCCGGCTCCAAGGACGACATCACTTCCGCAAACCTCCCTATAAAACCCCTCTCCCTTCCTCTGTAGACCAGTTCTGTTTTGGACTCCGTTCTTTACATTGTTGAGCTGAACACTTTGCCTTATTTTGCAGCCAAGGTCAAGTACAGCACAGTGGTGATTTGGTGGTGTGTTTCTTTTAACATTTGTCCACTTTTTTTATCTTTAAGAGTGAACAGCATGTTTATAATTAAGCAAAACAATGTAATCGAGGTGTCGAATTAGGAATAGAATTAGGAAAGCACGTCTGACACTCGACCGGAGTGTGCCCTCCAAAGCCGTCAGTATTTTTTATTATTATGTTGGTATCAGATTACATCAATACAAGAGTTTTTCCATAGTAAAGTTAACAAACATATAATGATGAAGGCTAAATTAAATACAAGAGTAGCAACAGCTAAGTTATTACAAGAAAGCAGGTTGCAGATAATAGCATTACAAATTGTTAATGAAGCAGCTCAGAATCTTACATGATTTAATTGTTTTAGTGTTTTTTCTATTTTTTAAAGCTATTTCTAGCATATTAATTTCCACACAGAAAGATATAATAGAGGATCTAACATTCTTATTATGTATAGGAAATTTACAAAGCGAGGAAACCACAGTTACTACATTTTCTAACATTAGTCTTCAAAAGTATATACAGAAGAAGAACAAGAATTAAACAGTGAGATATTGTTTTGTCATTCAAGACAGTAACAGAAATAAATCTTTATAAAACATTTTGGAATAGGAGCAGAAGTAAAAGAAATGTGAGGGGATTTGTCTTCATTTGTACAAAAACTACATTTTGGAGATCTATTAAATTCATACTTATGAATATTAACTTATGTTGGCTACTATTTATTCATAATTTTGAAATGGATTTCTTTAAGCTTGTTTGGTAGAAAAAAATTCTATGGCACAAAACAGGCAATTTTAAAATGTATATCCAAAGCCATCAGAGTAGTGTGGTGTGCGTCTGATGTGGCACAATGACAAACTGGGCACCTGCTGTTGTCACGTGTCATTAGCTTATCATTTAAGCTGTTGGTTTAGGATAAGTACACACACATACATTAAACTGAATATAATGAAGAAGGCTTGCTCCGTAGAAATAACTTTTCTTATTGCTGCAGTTAGAAGTACAATGCCCCTTCATTGTATTTTTTTTCTTGACCCTACAGGATGCCCGGTGGTAACCAGCCTTCCATTTAGCTGAACAGTTGCCAGTGTACCCAAATTCTTAGACACAACTGGATGTTCTTTTCTTCTGCTTTTAAGATTCCCAATTTGGGACGATGTGCAGTTCATGTTAGATTTGTTATTTCTACAGGCAAAACTACTGAGGCGTTCAGTTTCAGAAGTAATTTGAGCACAATTATTGCAAAGCCTCCCCATATTTATTACTTGATCTGTAATATTTTGCTGCCTTGAATACTGTACTGCATGTTTGCTCACTCTGTCCAGTAACTAATACGGCTTTTTAATTTTAGACAGAAAGCATCAGAGTGTGAATCCTCACAAACACAGAGACTGAGGCACATCAGTGCCAACAATCACTAAACAGAGATTTTGTTCTGTTTTGCAAAGTAACATTTATTTTCTTAAGTTACTGTGCTTTGTTGTTGGATTTTGAAAAAGCCGAGACTTAATTTTAACCTAAAACAAAACTAAGGCAGGAGAGAAAAGCAAAGATGTTTTCATGTAAGTAATGACACCTGAGCACATCACATTAGAAGTTCAGCTATACAGAGATTGTAACACAATGTCTACTGTATGCGTAATGTAAAAGAAAAAAAATAATGCTACATATAATGACAATTAAGTCTGAGTTATTTCAAAGTTCAACAAAAAACCACAGTAATTAAAAAAAATAATGTTATTAGTTAGACTTTACTCTAAGCTTTAATCTATTGTGATGGTTTACTTTGGTGAAGAAGTAAAGGTACACTTTATTAATGTTTCAACTCAGTGAGTGAACATCGTTTATGTTTTTAACAGTTACAGTGAGGTGGAAGAGTCCAGCCGCATTATGGGGAGCAGTTAAACAAGAAGGAAGGAGAGATGTGCGCCATGTTGAAATAGTGGGTGGCCCTCCTGCCCAGAACTTCTAGAATCCTCCATTTCAATCTCTGGTCTGATCTGCTGTGCCTTTGCCAAGTGATCATGTGGTATTGGTCTGTTTTATTTCTCCCCCAACTTCTGAAAACTGTCTCAGTCTCATTGCACTGGCTGCCTGTCTCACATAGAATCGATTTCAAGGTTTTGAGTATTTTAGACCCTGCCTGTATTTTGGAGTATCTGCTCCCAACATTTATTTTCTTAAATGTTACTTTTCTTTTTATTCCAAGATCAACCATAAAAACTGGCAGCTTTCTGTACTCATTCAACAAAATCTGGAATGCTTTGCCAATAGAGAAGTGCCAGGCTACAAATGTCGAGCATTTCAAAAAACTTCACCAAGCCCACTTTTCTAATTTGGCTTTTTCTTAATAACTTGCATTGGTTGTAATAGATAAGAAATGGTACTGTGTGCAGTTTGTAAGCTCTGCACTGGGCACTAACTTCTGCTGTTTTCTTCATTTTCTATTTCAAGTTTATTGCAGTGGTGTCCTCCATGTGTCTCCACTGTCTGTTATATCAACTCAAACTGCCTGTGATGCCAGAGAGAAACAAAGTTCACAAGATGTCCAGAAATGGAATTGTGATTGGACTGAGACAGCCACAATTATGTATGCTGGGATGTGCAGAGGGGGTTTGTCCGGGCATTGGCTTGGGACCCACAGGGGTTTATTATCTCCAACATCCTTGACAAACGTTCAGCCTTCTTTGCCCCTAGCCATTTGACCAGACAGTGTATTTATTACAAAGGACAAGGACCCCTCCATTTGCTTATTTACTTTTAAAATGCATTCAATTTTCTTTGTAACTGTATATTTTTGAAGAGCAATTTGAGCTACACTTGTAAGCAAAGGTGATATAGAAATATTATTAGTGGACAAATGTTAAGGGACAGATCAGGAAAAATGTTAGTTTAAATAGAACACATTTTTTATGGAATATTGCTGGATAATAACTGTGACTCCGAGTAGCATCTTGTTCATAAAGCTAAAATAGCATTTTTCCTTTTTTGACAAATTTAATGATTCACTTTTATTGTGTTCAAAACCTTGGCTAACATTTTTTTTAAAGATCTGTAAATATGTTTGTGTTCCCTTTCCCTAATAGTTTTTAAAACCTCCCCACTGTTGGCCATTTTCATTGTATTTGTGTCCTAGTTAAATGCATTTATACATCTTTATTATTACTGACTTTTCAACTCATAATATATATAGTTGTTTTCTTTTGTTGAACCAGTGGCTTTATACTCTTGATTCCTTTAGCATCTGAACTGATTGCACAATTGAGAACGAATTAAAGAATTTTAACAGGTGGACTGCCACAGTTAACATTAAGGACAGGGATATTTAACACAGTGTTGCATGGTATGGTGCTAATTCTTTTCTTTCGTTGAAAAAGGACCATTTATTTCTATAAAACTGGTTGGCTACATTAGGTTTTGCAAACCTGAGACAAATGGCAATTGTATTAATAATAACTGATATCTAAAGATATTTTTAAGCAAACACAATTTGTCCATAGAAGGAAATTGCAACAATAGATCAAAGAGAAAGGGGACTTTATATAATTCATTACATGAGTGGAAAAAAAAACACTACATACTTGTATAAATATATATAATGGCAAAAGTGTCATTTAAACTAATACAGGTAGACATGGAAACCGGGTTTTCTGATGAAAAAACAATAACATTTAAAACTATTGTTTACATACAACAGAGTTTGGTGGATCATTTACATACAATTATTTATATCCATTTATACACTAATAATGGCAATTAATTTATTATTATTATTATTATTAAATTATTCCTCCCATATACGTAACATTTCTCGGACTGCCTTCTTCTACCTCTGCAACATTTCTAGACTTCGTCCTGTTCTTACACAACACAGTACTGAAGTATTGGTTAATGCCCGAGTCACCTCACGTATAGAATACTGTAATGCTATTCTATCTGGCATCCCACAAAAAATTATCCATCGCGTACAACTTCTTCAAAATTCTGCTGCCAGGATAATAACCTGCTGTTCTAAATCCACTGAACATATTACACCAATTCTCTCTCAACTTCACTGGCTCCCTGTTAACTACAGAATACAATACAAAATACTGCTCTTAAGATTTAAAGCTCTCCACAACCTCACTGATCTCCTCCAGACTTGCACTCCTCTCGTCACTCAGATCCTCATCTGCAGTTCTACTTTCTGTACCACACATCAGACTCAGTGCTATGGGAGGTCGAGCGTCTCTCATAGTGCTCCTCAACTCGGGAATTCACTTCCCTCTCATATCCGTCAGCTCGATTCAATAACACATTTTAAAACTGCCCTCAAAACTTATCTTTTCAAACTGGCATACCAATTGTGAATTTTGTTACTGCCAGTTATCTTTGTTTGTCTTTCTTTTAACAGTGCAATGATACACTCAATGACAAAAATAAACAATTTTATTGTATACAAATTGGCTTAATAATTTCTGAGAACATTTCACTCATTCCTCTCTCATTCTCAGTCTCTCTCTCTCTCTCACACACACACACACACAATGTGGTTATTTAAATATATACATTATAGGATCTAAAATCTTTGAAACAGAACTGTCTTCCATAGCTTTTTCTGTGTTTTGCCACTCTGTAATTTGAGAGTATTCACTCTGTCAATATGGTGCAGCCTTAGTTTGTGGAAGACAGACACAACTAAAGTCATGATCATATAATGATGGTTGTCAATTTCAAACTGTGTTTCCTCAATGTGCTCCTTGAGAAAAAACACATCATCTGAACCAATCTCAGCCTGAACAAACTGATTGATCAAAGATACACTGACAGCTTGTCCTAATGTCGACTGTCGGATAACACGCTCATCTACTTTGACCACCTTGACTGGACCCTCAGAAGGAATCATCAAACCTCCTTTGTTTTTTAATGTGAGCAAGTGGTAGCATTGATCATATGATGCCGGTACAACATCTGTTACCAAACTAGCATGGCACACGTCACAGGACAGCTTTCTGAAAATCCCGTCTAAGGGCTACCTGACCTCCCACTGCTTCCTGAGGTGGATTTCTTTGGGAAACCTTCAAAGTTTGAGAAATGTTAACAGCTAACAACAATCTACATAGTTAGTGACTAAATACGTTTAGCCAAAACGTTGTTTGGAGGCTCAGTTGAGCACATAAATGCATAGCTTTTTTAGCTTAGCCTGGCATAGCTAAAGTAAAGATTATAAAACAGGATTTTCTAACGGCCAAATATAACCAAAACAATTGTTCAGCCTTACCTATGAAATTTAATCCCTGTGATCTGGTTTGGAGCGTACAGCAGTTTGTACAATCCCAAGCAGCACATGCGTGAGGCATCTTTATCCACTACTGCACTCCACAGCGGTGCCACTTGCAATATGGCGGCAACGTTGACGTACGATGCAGCTGTTCATGCGGCGTCTAGTAATTCTATCTCTACGCCCGTTGCCGGCCCGATTCGCGCGTGCGTGCGTATTGAAAGACTACATCATCGCACACTTTACGGTGCTGCCCAATCTGTTTAACGCATGCGTGAACACTTTACGGCATGTTAGGCTTTCAATATGCCTGCGCGCTAGCGATGGGAACTCCGGCTCTTTTGGATCGGCTCCCTTTAAAGAGCCGGCTCTTACGGCTCCCGAATGGCTCTTCGTTTAGTATCACTTGGATGCTTATATTTTAGCCTAATTAAGCAATTATGAATGGTTTGTGTATAGCCTAAGCAATTTCTTATTCATTGTTTTCAAACATTACGTATTTTTATGCATTTTTTCATTACAATAAATACACAGTTACTATTGTTTAACATTTTAATAAAAGCTTTAAATGAACAACTTAACACAAAAACACAGCAAACAAATTAAATAAAGGCCAAACTCAACAACAACAACAACACAACACTATGACTCTTTGAATAAAAGTTTTTAGGCCAGGTTGGCATTCAGAAATGCCAGATGCCTCAGCTTAGATGGGCTGATGCGATTTCTCCTCTCCATGATTATTTGTCCTGTTTTTGAGAAGACTCTTTCTGAGGGGACCGATGTAGCGACAATGCAAAGTCTTCCTACCATTACCTTAACCAGGCGTGGGTAGACTGCAGCCTTGGCCTCCCACCAACTCGATAGGTCTTCAGATCTTTGGATGAGGGGCTCCTCAAGATAGGACCTCAACTCCAGCATAGCATCAGCTGTGGGATTTCTCCTTGCAGTGTCTCCTGTTGCTCTTTCGTCAAAGAGCCTCCACACAACAGAAGCTTGTGGTTCCTGTGAACACGGCCCTGCTCCAATTTCTTCCTCTTGGCCCTCTGATGGAGGAGCAGACAGGCTGCTGGGGTTGCATCTTGCTGCTGCTGCACTTATTCTTTGAAATGCCTCATCCACAGCTCTGTTGTCATTAAACGCTACCTTTTTTCCAGAGCAGTGGTTTCTGAAAGCACAGTGTTGTACTCCATCCTCAGATATATAGTTATGGAATAATTGTTTGGGACAAAGTTTTTCTGCTAGGGAGAACATACATGGGGTTTAAGGCCTGTACAAAAGTTGTAAATCCTATGTCCTCCACAATGGAAAATGGTTAAAAGTCGCCAGCTATCATTTTGGCCAGCTCCTCATCGACACTTATTTGTTTGTTTGGCGTCATTTGTTTTGGAATAAATGTGCTTCTTTTGGTTTGAACTGAAGACCGTGTTATACCTGCAGTTTTCGGTAGGACAGTGGATGCTGCAGCAGAAGTACTTGGTTCTTTTCCAGGGTCTGTGGATGGCAGGAGAGAGGGCACGCTCTCCTCCAGTTGCACGGATGGGTGGGTGGTCCTTATATATCTGTGCTGGTTTGTTGTTGACTCTGCTCTAACGGATATTTTCATATTACAAATTCTGCACTTAGCTTTGCAGTCTCCAATATCACTGAAATGCAGACAGATGCTGCTTCTTTTTCGGCTTTCACTCATTTCTTCACTCTTCTTTTTTTCTTCACGATGCGCTTGCATTTAAATCTGGCTCCTCGTCTGTCTCAGTCGCTCTGTGTACTTGGCCTGTACCAACACTCGCTGTCTTCGGAGCGTCTGCCCCCCTTCCTTCTTTCACATAATGGTACGATCCTAGTCCGATGTGTTGTTCGTGAACGAGCCGGCATTACGAGCCGATGTTCTGTGTGCCCATATAAGTAAAGTCCCGCCCCTGCCGAATGGATTTTCAGCAGAGCTGAGCAGGAGCGGCTGAAGCTTCGGCTCTGCTCGACGGGCATCGGCTCCTCTCGTTCGCTTCAAAGCATCGCCGGCTCGTTCGCGAACGACACATCACTATTGCGCGCACGAATCCAGCAAGCACGCAGATCGGGTACCGACGTGATTGAAGGCTGAGTCTTTGACCTGCAGCCGGATACAATTGAGAACTAACGCTGATTTTTCACCCTTAGTGTTAATAATAAGAAAGAACAACCCAGTTAACCAGAAACGACGTGGCTCTCGTCGATGCAAATACAATTCTTGTTTTTAAGTTGCGCAGTATTTTAATGAACGTTACAACTCATCATTAAGTTTCCATCCAGTTTTTTGCGACGTTTTGTTATCGACAAACAGAATATACGTAAAAAAAATGTGCGAAATTTGCTGTCTCCAGCCTGTTTCCATCAAACTGGCTTTTTATCGATAAAATGGTGTGCGTGATGACGTCATCCCCCCCCCCCCCCCAAAAAACGAACTGTCGCATAACTTTTGTTGTATCGCGAAAAAAATCTGCCCTTGAGCCGTTTCCATACATAATTTTGTGTATGTCGCAAATTATCTACCTTTTGTTTCCCACGTTACACCCCCTCCACTAAACAAAGAAATGGAGAGATTATTCAGACAGTTTTTTGAAATTTGCCAGCTTACTGTTATTTCAGTTTCACAAATAATTGGAATTGTACATAATATCCGAAGATGACAGCAGAATGAAGCAGTTGCTTGTCTGATAGCCCTAGAGCTTGAAGAAAGTACCCCAGTGCGACGAAACCCACGGGTATGGGAGAGACGACGGAATAAGACCTTCTGGGAGGAGGTGGTGGAGAGACACTTCACAGAAAATCTCTGGCTGCAACATTTTAGAATGACACGGCCGACGTTTGAGATGTTGTGTGGATTCATCAGTCCTGATGTTGCGCCCATCACAGGTTGCCACCGACCACCGGTTCCAACCCAAAAGCGGATTGCCATCGCCCTTTACAAGCTGGCAACCTGCGCCGAGTATAGAGTAGTTGGAGAAACTTTCGGGGTTAGTAAAACTACCGTCCATCGATGTGTATATGCTGTGTGCACCGCTATTAAAGAAAAATTAATGCGGCGTTATATCAGACTTCCGACTGTAGCGGAGGCCAATGAAATTGCATACCGCAATTCCTTGGTGCATCTTGTGCCACAGATTACGGTGCGCTGGATGGCACGCATGTGCCTACTGTATTCTTCCCCCGACGGAAGGCTACCGCGATTACATTAATCGCAAAGGGTGGCCATCTATTGTTCTCCAGGCCCTTGTTGATGACAGGTGCATGATACGAGACATTTGCGTTGGCACTCCTGGAAGTGCCCATGATGCAGCTGTGTTTGCAGCATCGGATCTGTACAGGTGAGCCTACCTTTCAACATCCCTTCACAGTGCGATAACAACTGAATTAACCTGCTTCCCTTAAGGTTTTTAATTAAAACTGAAATTTGAATTAATACAAAATAACGACGTTTAATCAAAAAAAAAAACTCTCTTCATCAGACCATGCGAGCCGCTCCGCCATTCTCGTTTTGATTGCACGTGATGAAAATGTGACACATTTATTTGCGTTAAAGCCCTTTTTTCCGACAAAAACTGTTTCCAATGTAGTTTTTGCGACATCTGAAGTATCGATATGGAATTTATGCGCTAAAGTTAAACGGAAAAATATTATGTCGACATGTACAACATTTTATCGATAATTAGCATTTCCATCAGCTATATCGGTAAAAAAATTTGAAGCGCTAAATATTTTTTCGCAAAAACTCCTTGGATGGAAACCTGTGATTTCATTTCGTTTGTGTAATAAATCAGCGGTTGCCTCGCGCTTCTCTCCAAAGTCTTACTGAATTTTTACTTGAAATGACGGAGCTCATAACATGGTCCGCAGGCGCGTGCAGGCACCACCGACCGGCTAGCAAAACAAAAAGACACGGGTGGTCATTACCGGGCACGGGCACGTGCACGGGACGGTGGGTGGGGTATTTTACATTCTTTCACTAACGAAGTTTCAAGGGCAAAGAAGGCACCGCGGATTAAACAAACCCCGATTAGCAGCGAGCTTCCATTTTTAAAAAAGCCGGCAGCGCACCGAGCCGCAGATGTGCAGCCATCAGGCGGACAATCACGTTGTAGAAATGAGCAGCAGCAGCGCGGAGTGTGCGGACCTTAAAAAAGTTAAACGCGTGAAGAGCAGAGCGGGCACTCCGATGAGGGTTTCTGACGACTGGCTACCCAATGCTCTCTTCTTCTCGTATAGGGCGCAAGTACGTACCTGTCCCGTGTGGCTCAATCCGCGTCATCCACTCGACTGACCAGCATGTCCGTGTGGCTCCTGTGTTGGTCTCTGTCCCTAACCACAGGGGGTCACACATCAGCCTGACGGATTTAAACAGCTGTGCGGCTCGAGTCAGCGCTCTGCTCTCCAGGGGGCTTCATTTTTCACCCCCCACCTGTCTCTGTCTGTCAGTGTCAAATATCCACACGTTTTACCAAAGCAGAAACAGTCATAAAACTAATAAAACATAATCATAAAAATAAAGAAATAAAAGGATAAACAGATGTGCAGAAGGGAACAATAATAAAATACATAAATATCAATCCATTTACTAAATCAAAGCAGGTTATTGGGCTGCTGGAGCCAATTTCAGCAAACATCGAGCACATGGCAGGAAGAACACCTGGTGTCTCACACACACACACACACATATAGGACACATTAACACACCAATTTGCCTCTCCTGCATATCTTTAGACTCTGAGAGAAAGCAGATCCATCTGGAAGAAACCCACAGTAACACGGGGAGAACATGCAAACTCCATATAGAGAGAAGTTAGAGCTCCAATCCCAGCCTCATGTTGTGAACTGCCATTATACAGATAGATAGATAGATAGATAGATAGATAGATAGATAGATAGATAGATAGATAGATAGATAGATAGATAGATAGATAGATAGATAGATAGATAGATAGATAGATAGATAGATAGATAGATACTTTATTAATCCCAATGGGAAATTCACATTCTTCAGCAGCAGCATACTGATACAATAAATAATATTAAATGAAATACTTACGATCAACAGTACAGAGTAATGGGGATTGTGGAAGTGAAAAGGAGAGTGCAGGCAGGGTGGAGTGGGTGGAGAAGAGTGTCAGGAGTGATTTGTGACAGATGGGTATCAGCAAGAGTGAAAGAGAAGGTCTAGAGGACGGTAGTAAGACCGGCAATGTTATATGGGTTGGAGTCGGAGGCACAGGAGACAGAGCTGGAAGTGGCAGAGGTGGACAGGATTAGAAATGAGGACATAAGATGGTTAACTCAAGTTGGACGGTTGGGAGGCAAAGTCAGAGATGTGAGATTGTGTTGGTGTGGACACGTGCAGAGGAGAGATGCTGGGTATTTTTGTAAAAGGATGTTAAAGATTGCGGTGCCAGGGAAGAGGAAAAGAGGAAGGCCTAAGAGAAGGTTTATGGATGTGGTGAGAGAGGACATGCAGGTGATGGGTGTGACAGAGCAAAATGTAGAGGACAGGAAGATATGGAGAAAGATGATCCACTTTGGCAACCCCTTATGGAAGCAGCCGAAAGGAGAAGAAAAAGATCAGTTGGGTCAGAGCACAGGCCAGCCCACCTGCTTTTCTTAAACCCACACTTCTTTCCTCAAAAAAATAAGCTGCAAAAACAGTCAGGTTAAAAACATTCATGCAAAGATCAAAATGTACAAGCAAGAAAATCAAAAATAAAACTCTAAAAGCTAGGGCCACACTAATATGTTTTTGTTTAAAAAGGCAGAAATTTCCATGTTTTTGCTTAGCAGTGGCTTGGTGATAAATGCTGAAAGAGCTGCTCCTAGTTCAGTTGTGACAAGATGAAAACCTGAACCAGGAGCTGTGCTACACACTCTGTCAGATACGATCTAACATTGCAGATATTGTCAAGAGTGAATCTGCAAGACCAAAAGACCACATGAACATGATCCCTGCAGGATAGCTGGCAATCTGTCATCACCACCACCACGAGGTTGCATACCAAACTGACAGGTGTTAGCAATAATGAGCTGAACTTAACAGAGATTGGGCACTGAATAGTCAGACGGGCTGTGATAACAAGAAGGCCCATCTCTGCCCTGTTAAGCTGGAGATGGTGTTCCTTCACCCAGGTTACAATATCAGTGAGAAATGCAGAGATTCTACTCCATACCATATAGTCCTGTCAAGGAAATGACAGGTACAGCTGCGTATCATGAGCATGGCCCGGGAAAGACCCAGAGCCACAAGGTGTGTTTGAAATGTAAATGATCAATGTGTTCTGCAATTCAAATTAGTTCTTGCAGCTAGCTGTGTCCTTCATCAACGCACGAGCCGAGTGATCCACCACCAAGAGTAGTCCGTCTCTTTCTGTGTCTGTCTAAGGGCCAAAAAGGAGGAACAGAGGCACTGAGGTGGGGTAGCACTGGGGCCCCCACACCGGGTGGGGAGGGGAAGCGCACTGGGACATTGAACTATGTTGCCGAAGCAGACAGATAGGTACCCGGTGTAACAAAATTGATTCCAGACAGCCACAAAGGTTTGGGGCAGCCACCCGTATAATATGATCCTGGCTGCAAAAAGGTTTAAACGAAAGATTGAGATATTTACAAGACAGAGTCCAAAACAGAACTGAAGTTATTGAGACAAGATGGCGGCTTTAAAGGCCAGTCAAGGAAATGACATCATCAGGGCGGAACCGGAATTGACATCTTTGGGACCGGAAGTGGCATCATCAGTGGCACCGTACCCCGATAGGATTTCCCAAGAATGGTCTGCAAGAGACTGAGAGGTACAGTCAGCACACTCCGCCACCCCCTGGTCTGGCATAGTATTACCATTACTTAAACCTTTTAGCTGCCTCCTAATTGCACGTGTGTGACAAGGGCCCTCCCCAGCCCAGACCCGCCGGGTCGGGTGTCCTGCATCTAGAAGTCATGAGAACGAGAAAGAGCATCGGCGCTGGAATGGAGGGAGCCCCTACGATGAACAAGCAAATACTTATATTATGAAGATCAAGAAACCAGATGGTAACTCGAGGATTCGACTCCCTGTGTAGGGAGTAAGGGCGCATGATCCGTCACGAGAGTGAATTCCCGACCCAAGAGGTAGTACCTGAACTGTGTAATCGCCCATTTAATTGCAAGTGCTTCTCATTCCACCGCCGCATACTTGGTTTCCCGTTCCAACAGTTTCCAGCTCAGGTACATACTGTAGCAGGGTGTTCAATACCATCGATGTTTTGGCTCAGCACTGCACCCAAGGAAGTGTCTGAATAGACGGTCTGGAGAATGAAGAGAAGAGAAAAATTAGGAGCTTTCAACACTGGTGCTGACATAAGGGCCTGTTTTAAGTCCCTAAATGCAGCCTCCATCATATCATCCCATACGACATTATTCTGAGCCCTCTTCCTTGTTAAATTAGTCAAGGGCACCGCTCTCTCTCTCTTCTCAATCCAAAGAAACATTAATCCGAAGCCCAGCTTTTCCTAGTGTCCGAGGCACTGCAGTGACCTGCTGTACGTGTTCCTTCCATGTGCTAGAGTAGATGATGACGTCATCCAGGTAGGCAGCACTATACACATTATGGGGCCGGAGTACTCTATCCACCAGACGCTGAAAAGTTGCAGGTGCCTCGTGTAACCCAAATGGAAGGATGCGATACTGCCTGTGTCCGCTAGGGGTACTAAATGCGGTGTTGGCCTTTGCGGAGTCCGTTAAAGGAATCTGCCAATACCCCTTCGTCATGTCAAGTGTGGTTAAGAATTGTGCTTGTCCGAGTCTCTCAATGAGGTTGTCCACTCAAGGCATTGGATAAGCGTCAAATTGGGAAACTTGATTAAGCCGACGAAAGTCATTGCAAAACCTCCAACTTCCATCAGGCTTACTAACCAATACAATGGGACTGGACCAGGGACTATAACTTTCCTCTATCACACCTAGGTCCAGCATGTGTTTGAGTTCAAGTTCCACTTCAACTTTCTTTGCTTCGGGTAGTCAATAGGAACGTTCTCGAATGACAACCCCAGGTTCGGTTACAATATCATGTGTAATCAGAGAAGATGGTCCAGGTTTCTCACTCACAACCTCGGGTACGGAGATGATAGCTGTTTCCAGCTCCCATCTCTGTATGGAATTTAGCTCTGGTCTGAAATTAAGGATGATAGATTGAGTAAAGAATGAGTAGGGCTGAGTGGAGAAGGAATCTAAAATGGCGCTCTGTTTTACCGCTAGCGTTATTTTTGATATAGGGTACTCCTAATGAAACAGGCCTAATTATTCATGAGACAGATGAAGTACTACAATGCTGACTAATATGGAACAAAACCTGCAAGTCTGTACTCCTGCTGGTAAAAGCTACTTTTCCTAACACGATTTTTATGACAGCACTTGAATGTGAACCTGGAGACAGAGCTGTGCTTAATGTCTGCATACAAATGAATCATCCGACTCCCAAGGAGAAACAAACCATACTAGGGATGGGATCAAGCCGTGGAACAGGCCATCGACCAATTAACCACTGGGCAACATACTCAAATACCAGTCGAAGGGATCACGGGTTCCTGCTGCTAACAACTCAACTGTGCAGGAGACCACTAATGCCAAAAGATTATTGTGGGTCCAGAATCGTGAAGGGCAGCCTGCTTCACATCCAGACCACAGCCTCATTCATTAGATCAAGAGTTCCAGATATCTCCTGCTTTTGGGGTATTGGACCCCAAAACCTGATTCATACTTTTACTGTGCAGGGTTCGATGTTCTTTGACAGAACTCACTTTAACTGTGTTTGATTTGCCTTACTAATCGTCCACACATTTGCAATTTTATGACCGTTGTTCACCAAGTACTTGAATTGCTTTTTCCCTAGGATTTGGAACCACACACTAATCTTTCATCTTCTGCAGTAACATCTTCCAAGGAAGATTTGAACCGTGGAATTATGGATAGTATAGGAGGAAAGGCTAATTATTTGCAAGCAAAGCAAGGCAAACACTTTTTTTTTTCATAAGTAATAAGTATTTATTGAAAACTAGCCATCCCCCATGGCTTTGCCCATGTAGTAGTGAAACAGGACAAACTTTAAGGTCTGCTCCAAAACACGGTGAGAGATAGAGCGATTCGAACAGAGGCTGGCACACGAGTGAGGAGGGCCCTGCCCGGCTCCCCATTCTTGACATCACACTTCCACCTCCCCTCGGCCCGTAGCCTCTGTCTCAGGTTAACGTGAATATATCACTCATGTAGGCAAACTATGATTCTTAGCACAATGAGAGAAGTCATAAAATCAACTGGAATGTTGAAGCAAATTATAGAAAAAAACCCGATCTAAATCCGTTAAGTAGTTCACTCATGAAAAGCGGACAGACAGACGTTGGATTTTTAATATATAGAGATTTGTAACTATTGTTTATTAATGAAAATACTGTATCAATATTATAAATTTAAATTGTTTTGGGTTTAACCTATATAGCAATTGGGATATATGTTTCTAGTAAGTCTATAGATACTTGGTGAAAAGCAAAAGTTTTAAGGATTAACATTTGTATGTAATTTGGATTATTAATCAAATTTTAACACATGATGATTAGCCCTTGCAGCATCACCAGTTAAAAGTCAGTCCAATTTAAGCTTTCTTAGTTATTTATTTTAATAATAGAATGAATAATGTAGAGTTAACTGGAAAGGAAATTTGTTAACTATGAGGAATGGTCAGTCATTGTCCAACCCACAGGGGTCTGCTGGAGCCAATCCCAGCCAGTACAGGGCAGGAACAAACCCCGGGCAGGGCACCAGCTCACACACACAATTTAGGATCACCAATGCACCTAACCTGCATGTCTTTGGACTGCGGGAAGAAACCAGAGCACCCTGAGGAAAAGCATGCCGACAAGGGGAGAACCCAGGAAGTGAACCCGGGTCTCCTAACTGCAAGGCAGCAGCACTACCACTGCACCACCATGCTGCCTGTGAGGAATGGTTGTAAACATAAATAACAAGTGTTTTAGGAATAGGGAAACTTGGGAGATAATGTTTAAATCTATTGATATAAAGTGAAAATATAGTTTAAACTAGAAGACTCTTGCAACAGGCAAAACGTACCATTTGTTTGATGACTATTGTTTTTCATGAAGAATGCGAATTTTATTGTGTAATAGTAAATGATACAGAAGGGTGGATCAAATGTGAATATTAATGTATTAGGAACTTTGCATTAGGATTAGATACAACATTATGACCCAAATTGTATGATACTGGGCTTTAAGGTTTAAACATGCTAAATTAGATACAGGATATAGTACAAGCCTTTAAGTTGCAGAACATGGTATAAGGGAAATTAATTTCATGAGATAGTGCTAACAGTGCTTTAAGGAACTCATCTCTCAGGATCTTCTCCCACACATCACACACATAGTTAATGGCTCCCTAACGACTGGCCATGTTCCCACTGCCTTTAAGTCTGCTGTTGTCACACCAATTCTTAAGAAACCTACTCTGGACTGCTCAGATGTTAACCACTACAGACCAGTATCCCTGCTCTCTTTTCATTCTAAAGTACTGGAGCGAGCAGTGTATAACCAACTTAATGTGTTTTTGTCTAATAACGCCCTTCTTGACCCTCACCAGTCTGGATTCAAAGCAGCTCATTCTCCCGAGACTGCACTTCTTGCTGTCTCTGAAACACTTCACACAGCCAGATCTACCAACCTGTCCTCAGTTCTCATACTTTTGGACCTGTCTGCAGCCTTTGACACGATCAACCATCAGATACTTCTGGAAACTCACTCTAGTCTTGGGATCTCAGGCACTGTCTGGCAATGGTTTGCTTCTTACCTTGCTGACCGGACATTCCAGGTTGCCTGGCAAGGCTCCCAGTCAGCTCCACGAAGACTGACCACTGGTGTTCCTCAGGGCTCTGTTCTAGGACCCCTTCTCTTCTCCTTATACACAGGTTCTCTTGGGAAGGTAATAGCTGGACATGGATTCTCTTACCACTGCTATGCAGATGACACTCAACTCATTCTCTCCTTTCCACCAGATGACCAGCAGGTCTCAACCCGCATCTCAAACTGCCTTGCTGATATCTCCTTTTGGATGACATCCCACCACCTCAAGTTGAATCCCAGCAAGACTGAACTCTTGTACATCAAAGGCAACTCTTCTCTGAATCTTGACCTTGCAATCTCTTTTGACAACTCGGTTATCGTCCCCTCAAAAACAGCAAGAAGTCTTGGTGTCACTTTAGATGAAGAATTGTCTTTTTCTCCACACATCAGCAACCTCTCCAGGTCCTGCAGATATCTTCTTTACAACATCAGGAGAATCCACCCCTTTCTCACTACAGAGGCTACTCAGCTTCTCGTCCAGACCTTGGTCATCTCTAAGCTGGACTACTGCAACTCTCTGATGTCTGGACTTTCACTAAAGGCAACACAACCACTTCAATTGATCCAGAATGCAGCTGCAAGACTCATTTTTAATGTTCCCAAATTCTCACACACTACACCTCTGCTGCGGAACCTGCACTGGCTCCCTGTGGTTGCCCGCATCAGGTTCAAAACCCTAACACTTGCCTTTAAGGCCAAAACTGGAACTGCACCATCTTACATATCAGCACTGGTTAAGCAGCGTGTCATTTCTCGCTCTCTCAGAACGTCAAGCACTGCTCGTCTCGAACCACCCTTACTTAAAAGAAGAGGACGACATGCTTCAAGACTCTTTGCAGTGTTGGCTCCTCAGTGGTGGAACGAACTTCCTCTTGCTGTACGAACAGCGAGACCCTCACTGTCTTCAAACGTCGTCTGAAGACACTCTTCTTTAAACAGCACTGGGGGGACTAAGTCCCCATACTTTTTTCTACCCTTTTTCTCAAAAAAAAAAAAAAAAAAAAATTGTACTAACAACTTACTATTATTTTCTTCTAGCATGGTTTTGTGTACAACTTGGTCAGCAGTAACTTGTTTTATGACAGTAGATTTAATCCTAGCCTTAAAGACTGAAGAACAGTCATAGACTACTAAGCACTGTTGTAAGTCGCTCTGGATAAGAGCGTCTGCTAAATGATGTAAATGTAAATGTAAATGTAAGGAACTGGGGTAATGTAATGAGAATATACGTTTAATATGTCACTGTGCTCTGTGCAAATATTTTAAATCTGCTTTTCTTTTCTTCTCACATGTACAGCTAACACAAAGACAGATTTAGCACACAGGGGCCCAGCATTTATATCTGCTAGGCAAGCATCTTAAGACAAGACAAGTTAAGAACAACTGCAAATGGGCAACATGAACTGTTTCTGTGTGTCAGAGTCAGCATGACATTGGCTCTTCTTTTCTTTGTTTGGAAAGGCATGATTTACCTAAGTGGGGGGCCTGAACATGGAGAAAGAGTAGAAAGCCTGGGACCATTGCCCAGCACACCTTTGAAGCCGACAGACTGATGGGAGATAACGTCATCCGATCCTGAAAATCCTTCCAGTGCAGCGACGAAAATGGCAGACTCTACATAAGATCTTGCCATGGCTTCCTCATCTGTCATGTTATGTCACGTAAATCGTCATTAAAGAAAGCTACGTTATTTTCTCCTATGTGATTTCTTACCGCCGTATCACTAAGGGAGGGATATCGCCTCTTTATAATATATCTATTTAGGTTCAGGTTACTTAAGATGTCACAATAGCAAAATGAATGTATTTTCAGGGAGCTAGCGCCTCCAAGTGGAGAACAACAATACAATACAATTTATTTTTGGTATAGCCCAAAATCACACAAGGAGTGCCGCAATGGGCTTGACAGCCCCACAGCCTTGACTCTCTAAAAAGACAAGGAAAAACTCTGAAAAAACCCTTTTAGGGAAATAAATGGACGAAAACGTGGGAAAGGCAGTTCAACCAGGTAGGTTGAGCGTGCAGTGGGTGTCCAAAAAAAGGGGTCAATACAATACAATACACAGAACAAAACACAAGTAATCCTCAATACAATAGAAATATTACATGAACAGAGCAGAATTCAAGAGCAGATGACATCCCATAATACGTTTCAGCAGGGCTTTCATTTCTTTTGTGATCCATGGCTTGTTGTTGGGATAACAGCACACTGTCTTTGAGGGGGCCGTGTTATCTATAGACAAGTGTGAGCCTTTACTAATTTTTATATTTTTAATAAAATTGCCAAAAATGTCTGAAAATCTGTTTCTCATTCTGGGGTGTTGAGTGTTGCTCGATGACAAATAAAATAAATTCAAAATGATTTTACTACAATGCTGTAACATAAAGACGTGTAAAACTGGAGGAGTCTGAAGAGTTTGTGAAGGCACTGAATGTTAAAAAAGAAGGAAACAAACATTTCATTCAAGTCACACCATCTGCTGCTGTTTGAATAAAAGGGGACTCCATGGTAGAAGATCCCACTTCTTAAAGAAAGATACAAAAAAAACCCAAAAAATCACCAGTCGGAGTTTTCTAAAATACATGTTGACAAGCCACAGTGCTGTGGAAGGCCCTGTGGACTGATGAAACTAAAGCTTTGTGGTAAATCACAGAAGGGGTAAGAGGAGCAGAGGAAGGCCTAAGAGAAGGTTTATGGATGTGATGGGAGAGATCATGGAGGTGGTGGGGTGACAGAGCAAGGTGACGAGGACAGGAAGATAAGGAAAAGGTGATCCGCTGTGGTGACCTCTAATGGGAGAAGCCAAAAGATGAAGAAGAAAAAGAAGAAGTCTCCTGATTGTTTCTTGATAATTATCTGTGTTGTGCCCCGCCCCCAGTCCCATTACACACTCATTTTGTTTTCTCTCCTTTCAGACTTCTGTCCGCTCACACTGGACATCAACACGGCACACAGTGGGCTCTGTCTGTCTGAAAGGGAACAAGAAGGTGAGACGTTTTTTATTGTTTTGTAAATGGTATTGATTTTATTGTGTGTTGATTAATATTTTGTTCCTTAAACTTGTGTTTATTGTATTTGGTTCCTTTTTTTTGTGTGTTTCTTGTTCGTTTCATGTGGAGCCCAGGTGGTCTTGGTCACATGACTCTGCAGCCAGAGCTCCACCCCCAGGGGTATTTAAGAGGAAGCTGCCAGTGAAAGAGCTGCTCCATCACTGAGCTTTATCCTGTCCTGTGGACTGTGCTTCACATTTTGATTTTTGGGGTCCTGTTTCGGCCCCCTGCTTATATGAGGAAGTCCTGTCTTTAGTTTATGATTGTTGGATTTTACTCACTTCAGTTTTTTCATTTTTTAGAGGATTATGGCAAGTTGTGCTTGGTAACCGAGGCAACTGTCACCTGTTAACCCTCTCCTGACCAGCGTGACGATGAAGCTTAGCAGAATGCTGAGTATTGAGAATTCACGAAACTCTGATTCGATGAGAAACACAACCTCAGAGCAGGTGTAGAGAAATTTATTTTTAGCTTATGTAATGTTGCTGAATGCTTCTTTAAAAAAATCTTACATCTTACATATAAAATGGTAACACTGTATCAACTAATCTACCCTTTGAATACACAAAGATTAATAATAAACAACATTTAAATGATGTCATGTGATGTCACCATTTTTGTCAGTGACAGGATTTTTTGAGTATATCTGATGTTGCTGTATTCTTCAGTACACTGTTATTTAAATGAATCTTATATGTTCAGTACAAAATAGTAAAACATTAAAAGCTATAGTGCCATTTGAAAAATGACAAGAATTAATAATATGTCATATTTAAGTTTTTATGCCGTTCATCCCATTGATCTTTTTTAAGCAAGAGGTTAAAAGAAAAATAATTGTAATAAAAAAATATAAGCTAAATAAATCATGTTCCATAATGTTAGTCATCAGTTATGAGAAGTACTAATTCTGAGTCAGTGATCCTCAAGCACTAAAGCACCACAGGGATGTTCATAATCAAGTAATACGGCACTTCAATAAGTCCATTAAAATTATGAACAGAATCGGTGACACAGGGCGGCCATGACGGAGTCCCACACCCACCAGGAATGAGTCTGACTTACTGCTGCCAATGTGAGCCAAGCTCTCACTCTGGTGGTACAGGAGCTGAATAGACCTCAACAGCAGGCACGGGACCCCCTATTCCTGAACCAAGCCCTAAAATACCCCCTTATAGGACACAGCCACATGTCTTTTCCAAGGCCACAAATCACATGCAGACTGGTTGGGTTTTCTCCTCAATAACTCTTGTGATGATAAAATGCTGACCCAGCTCTCCATTTAAAGCAGGAAATCCACATTGTCCCTCCTGAATCTGAAGCTCAGCCAACAGCCAAACCCTCCTTTCCAGAACCCTGGCATAGGGTCCTGTGTGTCACTTCTGTGAAAGGACATTTTCACTAACTTACGGTGTCAATGCGTGCTTATCAAATAATTACAAAACCAACTCGTCACTAAGCTGTTTGTCAAGAATACGTCAGAAAACGGGAATGTAAGAGGATCTAAATACCAACAAAAATGTCAGTATGGTAGGGCCAGTGAGGGGCCAAGGGGCTTTATGACAGCAGTCTTTAAGGAATATCGATTAAGGTGTGGAAGGGAAAATTATAAAATAAATATATAGAAGTAATGGGACACCATAAACCAAATGAAAATGACATCACATGACTAGAAATAAATCTAAAATAAACAGGCACAAACACACAAAAGGACTTCAGTGACCCAGCTTTAAATAGTATAAATTAACATAAAAATATGACTAATGTTACATTGATTAATGAAAATATATTCTGGAGTGGTGCATGAAAGGCCTTATATACTTCAGAATGCATTTTACAGTTCGTATTCAGCACTTTCTTTATTTCGATATCCAACACAAAGCTTCTTCACATTGAGACAACAAGCTGGAGTCCAAATAAAGTCAAAGGACAATGTCGACAATTAGAAAGCTTCAGTTTGAGATAACGGAAATCACACAAAGCTTCATCTTCTGCCACCAATTCATGGATAAGAAACCCCCAGATAACAGAATCAGCCTCTTCTGTACCCCCTCACCACAGAAGGTGAAGTTCATCCCTTCTGACCTTTCATCTGGAGGTCACTTGGGATGGAGTTTGAGTTTTGTGTACATTAATATCTTGTTTTTGTCCACACATTTTTAAGGTTTCATTTCATTGACCTTCTCAAATGTGTGCGTGCACAATGCTGTGAAAAAGTATTTGCCTCCTCCTGATTTCTTCTGTTTTTACTTCTTCATCACACCAGAATATTAACTTGATTATCTTTACAATTAGAGGATTTCAAGAGCAGGGTCATTATGTATAACAATGCCTTGCGTAAAATTCCCACTGAAACATGGTGTATGATAAAAACTAGAAATGTGCGGATGACAAAAACTTCAGATGCATAAAACTGTGTGTAAGCAAAATTCTACCCACTTTCCATTTATAAATCCCTATCAACATAAATTTTAATGATCATGCACGTGCTTACAGCTGCATCCTGACTCCTCCCAGAATTTCACCTCTTTGAATATGCAAATCAATATGAATAGCAATCTTACTTTAAGTGTTTTGTTTAAAGACAATGGCAAAAGCATTCACAAAAAATGCTAAATGGAGGTCCTGCTCAGTGAATTGTAGGCAAGGAAAAACTTACTATTTGGTGGCTTACATAATGGTATAAACAACAAAAGGAAAGTGATGGAGTGGCACAGCATGGTGGAGGCACTCAAAAGTTCTCGTTCAGAAATTCTTTTGGCTGTCACGTTATGGGTTGCCACAGCGGATCATCTAGTTCCATACCTTTCTGTCCTCATCATCTTGCTCTGTGAAACCCAGCACCTGCTTATCCTCTCTCACCACATCCATAAATCTCCTCTTAGGCCTTCCTCTTTTCCTTTTTCCTGGCAGCTCTATCCTTAACATCCTTCTCCCAATATACTCAGCATCTCTCCTCTGCACATGCCCAAACCAACGCAATCTCACATCTCTGACTTTGTCTCCCAACTGGCCAACTTGAGCTGACCCTCTAATGTCCTCATTTCTAATCCTGTTCATCCTCGTCACACACAATGCAAATCTTAGCATCTTTAACTCTGCCACCTCCAGCTCTGTCTCCTGCTTTCTGGTCAGTGCCACCGTCTCCAACCCATATAACATAGCTGGTCTCACTACCGTCCTGTAGACCTTCCCTTTCACTCTTGCTGATACTCTTCTGTCACTAATCACTCCTGACACTCTTCTCCACCCATTCCATCCTGCCTGAACTCTTTTTTTTACCTCTCTTCCATCATCCACATTACTCTGTACTGCTGATCCCAAGTATATAAACTCATCCACCTTCACCAACTCTACTCCCTGCATCCTCTCCATTCACCTGACCTCCCTCTCATTTACACACATGTATTATGTCTTGTTCCTACTGACCTTCATTCCTCTCCTCTCTAGAGCATACCTCCACCTCTCCAGGGTCTCCTCAAACTGCTCCCTACTATCACTACAGATCACAACGTCATCAGCAAACATCATAGTCCACGGGGACTCCTGTCTAATCTCGTCTGTCAACCTGTCCATCACCATTTCAAATAAGAAAGGGCTCAGAGCCAATCCCTGATGTAATCCCACCTCCTTTTGAATGCATCTGTCACTCCTACTGCAGACCTCACCACTGTCACACTTCCCTCGTACATATCCTGTACAACTCTTACGTACTTCTCTGCCACTCCTGACTTCCTCATACAATACCACAGCTCCTCTCTAGTCACCCTGTCATATGCTTTCTCCAGGCCCAAAAAGATGCAATGCAACTCCTTCTGGCCTTCTCTATACTTCTCTACCAACATCTTCAGAGCAAACGTCGCATCTGTGGTGCAAACAATAAATTAAATGAATTGGTCAAAAAATATAAATGCTGCACCTGCTTACCTGTTTTTACATTCTACTATCCATCCATCCATTTTCCAACCCGCTGAATCCGAACACAGGGTCACGGGGGTCTGCTGGAGCCAATCCCAGCCAACACAGGGCAGGAACCAATCCCAGGCAGGGTGCCAACCCACCGCAGGGCACACACAAACACACCCACACACCAAGCACACACTAGGGCCAATTTAGAATCGCCAATCCACCTAACCTGCATGTCTTTGGAATGTGGGAGGAAACCGGAGCACCCGGAGGAAACCCACGCAGACACGGGGAGAACATGCAAACTCCACGCAGGGAGGACCCGGGAATCGAACTCAGGTCCCCAGGTGTCCCAACTGCGAGGCAGCAGCGCTACCCACTGCGCCACCGTGCTGCCCTACATTCTATTAATTACATTCAAATGAAGTTGTATCGCTGTTTGATTTGGCTGCTCATTTGCTGGGTCAGGGTCAGGTACAGGTAAGCAATGATTGTGTGCCACATTATACAGCATGCTATATGCTTGTACAATGCTACACAATTTCTGTGGAGTATAGAGCAGCACATTAGTAATGTGGAAATGCTTTCTATTTACATAAGCAAAATCATTCTCTGAAGGCAACTTTATATTAATGTTTGTGCATTCGACTGCTCCGATTACATTGAGGAAAACTGGACATTACTGAGAATTGTGCTATGATGTTTGCATGTTCAACCACAGGGTAAGGAAATCTTGTATATCTGGACAGCAAGAGGATAATGCCATCCCATACAGTTGGCATGGTGCAACTCAGTGATGACTTAGAAATAACTGATCGATCAGCCACTTCAGTTTGAAAAGCTCCTGTGGCTAAAAACCTGAGGGGGGACAGAACTTACAAAGGAACAGGAAAGTATGCTTTTTTTAAGCCGGCGCCAGTTCAGCACACAGCTCCAAGCATATAGCTTTTGGAAACAGAAATTGACTTAGAAGCCAGTCTTCATCATGGGACAAGAAATCGGTATGATCTGTGAATATACACTCTCTTTTAATTCTTCCATTTGCAATGTCTTCCAACAATGTTACAGCAGCCATGGCAGTTGAAATAGTTTGGCCATTTTGCGCAACATTATATTGTTATACAACGATTATAAACAAGTGCCTTAGATTTGTAAACAATATGCAATTCATTTTGGTATATTTGATAATGCTCTTGTCATGGATGCAAATCTAAAAAAGAAAGGGAGACCACATAGAGACAGAAGCACTGCTCTGACGCTGAGTGCCACCCGTTTACAAAACTGAACAGAAACATGCATACACATGGTGTGCGGCTACCGTAAAAATGTGCGTAGTTTTAATACATCTTACCATGAGCGTAAAAATGGGCGTACACAACAGTTTTATACATACATTCCATTTATACATGAAGCCCCTGGAGTTTTCAGAAGTAATAAGTGACTGTTTTTAACACAGTATGTTAAAGCAGGGGTAGGCAACGTCGGTCCTGGAGTGCCACAGTATGTGCAGGTTTTTGTTCCAACCCAGTTCCTTAACGAGAACTCAATTATTGCTGATGAAGCACATATTGCTTAAGTGACATTTTAATGCTTCATTTTAGTGGTCTCGCTTGTTAAGGTTCTCCAACCTTAATTGCTTATTTCAATCTTAAACTGCTGCATTCAGTGTTTTAATTGCTCCTTATTAGCAATAAGATGTAAAAGACAAAGCAGCCAGCAGTTCTCCAGCTAGCGTTTTTCCAATTACATCTGTGTGTTTTCATCATGAACGGTTTGATTTAATAAAACACTTAATAGAAAAATGTGACAGACTGAAAATGATCTGTTTTAGGCTTCAAATCATTTGGATGATATCCTTGGAAAGGAAAAAAATTTACGATATAAGAGCCTTACATTGCACAGACTAACAAGCCATAAAATTAAATAAGGTCTGAGATTGGCAATGATTGGTTTCTAATTAAGCAATTGGGTTGAATGAAAACCTGTAGCCACTGCGGCTCACCAGGACCGACATTGCCTACCCCTGTTTTACATCTTATTGCTAATAAGGAGCAATTAAAACACTGAATGCAGCAGTTTAAGATTGAAATAAGCAATTAAGGTTGGAGAACCTTAACAAGCGAGACCACTAAAATGAAGCATTAAAATGTCACTTAAGCAATATGTGCTTCATCAGCAATAATTGAGTTCTCGTTAAGGAACTGGGTTGGAACAAAAACCTGCACATACTGTGGCACTCCAGGACTGACGTTGCCTACCCCTGTGTTAAAGCACCAACACCGCTGTCTATGCTGTTTTAGTGTTTTGTAATATCCAGGATAGAGTTGAGGGTGTAGAGGTGATTGAACCACTAGGGTCAAGTGACCATAATATCATACAGTTCTCAGTATTTTGGAAAAGTGTAGATGACAAGACTAAAACTGTTAAATTTAGCTTTGGTAAGGCAAATTTTCAGGAGATGAAGTAAAGACAAAGGAGGATGGACTGGGATAAGATTTAAAAGTATGGAACAGGTTTAAAAAGTTTTACATATAATGCAGGACAGGTCCACCCCAAAATCTGGAATTAGTAGCAAATTAAAAAAAAACAAAACTATCCACTGTGGGTAATTAAAAATATAAAAAAGAAGCTGCAAAGGAAAAAAAAAACAAATGAATAAGGCGTATAAGACTAATAACTCCAATGTGAATCGTAGGGTGTATGAAAACATGAGAGCAACCATTAGGAAAGGTATTAGGGAAGCTAAACGGCAGTCAGAAAGGAATATAGCAGATAAGGCGAAAGACGAGCCAAAGAGATTCTTTCAGTATTTTAGCAGTAAAAGAACAGTCAAAGGAACGGAATAGTAAAGGGAAATTAAAAGATACAGACAATGAAATAGCGGATGATCTAAAAATGCTTTTTTCTGAGGTCTTCACGTGTGAGGAAGTCAATAACCTTCCAGTGGTAACAGGAACTACTAAGGAGGTACTGAGGGATTTAGAAATTGTAGAGGGAGGAGTGCTGCTCAGATTAAATAGGCTGAAATCGAACAAATCACCAGGACCAGATCATATTTACTCTTGAGAGATTAATGAAGTTATCGAGTACGGATAAAAATCCTTGATGCATATTTTTTAGAAGTTACTGTGCATTGGAAAAATGATAAATCAATCAATAAACTCCATCCTCACTTCAGAGTAGCCCATGTCATTACTCTGAAGGTGGCTGGATATTTCCACCATGTGATAAAGGCCATATGCAACAGTCACATTTTAACGTTCACTTTTTGTATGATTACCTTCTGTATTCTTTCAGTGATAAATCCAAATTATTCAACAAACGTGAAGAATACCACTAGTTTACTGTACAAAGAGCAGACAGGATTCTGAAGGTGGCCAATCATACAGCAAGCATATAATTGTGCTATGGAACATCATTGAACAAGGCGCTGAATATCAGGAAACAGTGTCGCTCACTTTCATTGATGTCATGAAAGCCTTCAACAGTATCCACCGTGAAATTTTGCACCAAATCCTATGACACTACAGGATCCAGCAACATTATATCAATATTTTCCAAGACCTATTTCAGAACTCCACATACTGCATCAAGACTGAAGAAATATTAACAGATGAATTTGCCATTCAGACCCGCATCAGACTGGGATGTATTCTTTCTCCATTCCTGTTCAACTTGCTTATGGATTTTGCCACGAGACAAGCAATGAGCAGTATAAGAGGTGGTATCCTGTGGACAAAAACCACCTGACTCACCAATGTGGCATTAGTAGCGGAAACAAAACTGGGCATCCAAGACATGACTATACGGCTGGAACAAGAAGCAGGAAAGCTAGGACTTTGATTCAACACCAAGAAGACGAAAGTGATGAGAGTAAATCTGCACATTACTGTGGGATTAAAGGCAAATAACAAGTAATCTTATTCACTTACTTGGGTAATATTATCGCAGAGAACAGTGGAGCGAATGAACACACATATCAGAGGATCAGCCAAGTAGTGACAGTATTCCAATGCATGTGCCAAATCTGATCAACGATGCCAATCAACTGCATTTCCAAAATCTGGTTGTATAACAACATTGTACCAACTGCCATCAATGCCAGTAAGATGCCACAAGCAACCAAGACCATAGATAAGTGGCACAACATGTTCCATTTGAGATGCTTAAAGTGCATACAGTATTTGACATCTCCTACCATGATCAAATTACCAACTACAATATCCTACAAGGGAACACTTTACTAAAGCTAGGAAACAGTCACACTCCATCAAATGTGACTTGTAGGCCACAAGTTCCAGCTACTCGACCGTCGACTACCCAAAATTGTAAATTGCCTGACACCCAGAAGGGGGAAGTGGAAACAAGGATGACCATTGAAGACCTGGTTCACCACTTGCTGTAAAGATCTACAAACCATCAACATCTAGCGGAATGAAGATGAAGCCTTTTCAACTGAACAAATTCACTGGTGGAAGACTGCTGCCATATACGCCGAATGAAGCGGAAGGAACTAAGGGCAAGTCTAAGGAACAAAGTGTTGCAAACAATAGCCAAGTGTCTCATTTATTTAATTATTTAATTGTTGTGTGTAAAACTTGTGAATATTTTGAAAGAACTAAATATATAAAGTATGTGTATAAGGTGGGCGGTATGGTGGCGCAGTGGTAGCACTGTTGCCTCACAGTTAGGAGACCTGGATTCGCTTCCTGGGTCCTCCCTGGAGTTTGCATGTTCTCCCCGTGTCTGCGTGGGTTTCCTCCCACTGTCCAAAGACATGCAGGTTAGATGCATTGGCAATCCTAAATTGTCCCTAGTGTGTGCTTGGTGTGTGTGTGTCTGTGTGTGCCCGGCGGTTTGCTTCCTGCCTTGTGCCCAGTGTTGGCAGGGCTTGGCTCCAGCAGACCCCCGTGACCCTGTAGTTTGGATATAGCAGGTTGGATAATGGATGGATGGATGGATGTGTATAAGGTGTGTGATAAGATCATTGAACAAAAGCCAATAAAATGTTTAAAAGCAATCTGCCTCAGAATCAGAGGACAGTAGTCAGCCACCATTACCTTCACAGGCCAATGTCCAACAATGCAACAGACTAAAATACCACAAAGGAATTGTTGGCCTCAACCATCCGTCAAGCAACCATATTATAATAATATCTCCTTAAACAACCTTTTCTTCTTGTTTTTCTCCTTTTCCTCCTCCTCATTTCCAAACTCTTGGAGATAAAACTTGAACATTTACAAGTACCTGTTCAGTGTGACAAAGGTGAGTTTACGCCTGATAATTTCCTTTATTAAATTGGCTTATTTAATCAGCTTTCATTTTAAAATGACTACACTTCACCATCCCAAACCCCATAATGGTGTGGTACATATTTTGCATTAGTTGTAAATGTGTGCGTTTTTACACTGAATGGACTTGGACTGAATATTAACAACCATTTCTTAATAAGGGCGGCACGGTGGAGCAGTGGTAGCACTGCTGCCTCGCAGTTAGGAGACCTGGGTTCGCTTCCCGGGTCCTCACTGTGTGGAGTTTGCATGTTCTCCCCGTGTCTGTGTGGGTTTCCTCCCACAGTCCAAAGACATGCAGGTTAGGTGGATTGGCGATTCTACATTGGCCCTAATGTGTGCTTGGTGTGTGGGTCTGTTTGTGTGTGTCCTGCGGTGGGTTGGCACCCTGCTCGGGATTGGTTCCTGCCCTGTGTTGGCTGGGATTGGCTCCAGCAGACCCCCGTGACCCTGTGTTCGGATTCAGCAGGTTGGAAAATGGATGGATGGATTTCTTAATAAACCAAGATATAAAAGTTTATTGTTTAAGTGCTGTCATCCACGTGTCTATAGCAAGTAGCTGCTAAGCATGAGTTAAATGGTAATCAGCATTTTATTTAAAGCAAAGAAAACCAAATCACTGAATAGAAGATCTTCATCCAAACAGAGCCTACAGATAAAAGTGATATACCTGAATAAAAATACAAGTAATATTTTCCGTCTCAATATTCATCAAATATAATGGTTTACTAAGGGGGGCTGATGTAAGTGTCTGCTTGGTCTCAGAAGCTGGTATTGCCCCCTTTGGCACAAGTGACTCCTTGTGTTTTGTATAACTGCCCACCAGTTTCTGGTGTCAAACCAGTGACACGTTTGACTTCTCCTCCATGCTAAATTTCTACAGTTGCAAGATATCTGTGGGTTTCCTTGTACCTCCTGCCCATTTTAATCCCCCCACAACATCGTTTGAAATCCCTTATCAGACTCCTAGGCATCCACAACCTTCTTTCTGAGGACCATTGTAATCTTGGTATGATGACACCACACACGTCAACAGCAAAGAGAACACCAGACCCTCAGTATCTGCAATTAAATAAGACAGTCAGGACCACCTGCATTCTCCTCAGGGAGGTTCTAATCATTGGAACTCAAGATTCTAATTTGATGATCTGAAGTGGTGATAAATGCAGGGGTGGAATTACTTTTTCCACTAGACAAATCTTCATTTTTGTTCATTTGGATTATGAGACTGAAGACACTATTTCAATTGGATGTGTCATTTGTTCAAGTAGATCACCTTTTCCGGTAGGCACTGTTTGCATGAAGGTCTGCTATTTGCCTCTTTAATTTCCATGAGGTGTATTTACTTTTTCACATGACTAGACAGTTAACATGGAGTTCTTGATTACAGTAAATTAGAACATCAGTAAGATGGACTGAGGGGTAAATAAGCAGTTATTTTTTCATTAACTAAAACGAAACATGGTGCTAAAAAAAAACAAAAAAAACTTTGGTAACTAAAATAAAAATCCATCCATCTTCCAACCCGCTGAATCCGAACATAGGGTCACGGTGGTCTGCTGGAGCCAATCCCAGCCAACAAGGCAGGAACCAATCCCGGGCAGGGTGCCAACCCACCGCAGGACACACACAAACACACCCGGGCCAATTTAGAATCACCAATCCACCATGTCTTTGGACTGTGGGAGGAAACCCACGTAGACAACATGCAAACTCCACGCAGGGAGGACGCGGGAAGCGAACCCAGGTCCCCAGGTCTCCCAACTGCGAGGCAGCAGCGCTACCCACTGCGCCACCGTGCCGCCTAAAATAAAAATGTTTTTAAAAAATCTGAAAGCTAGATCTAAATGAAAGTGAAACAATTTTTTTTTATTTTAATTTTGATTCCCACCACACTTGTCTTTAATTCATGTAAAAAAAGCTTTTAATTGTGAATTATTTTTATTTACATTTATGAATACAATAAAAAAATAATTAGACTGTTTTCATCATGTCACATTTAAATACAACTTTGAAAAGAAATCTAATTAGAATTACTCAAGGGTACCATATTGTTGGAAATCAATTTAGTATGAACATATTCTGTCAATCTAATATTTTAACCGTGTATGTAAAGAACACAACACTACATAGACATTAACATCACATACTACTTGTCCAGTTTTCGTGACTTTCTTAGTTTTGTCATCTGGCTGCTTGTTGTTTGTCTGTTTTTTCTGGTGTGTCCCTATGAATTATCCAGCACAGCTCACCATCATACTGTCATCCCAACATCCCCGTTCTCTTCTTACCATGTCCTTGATATCCTGATGGAATCTTTCACCCTGATCTTCACACAGCATGAAGGTTTTCAGGTAAAAATTCCAAATGCAAATCCAAAAATCAAAACTTTGAGACTGATGCTTTAACCCAGTTCCTTAAACTCAACATACACATTGTCCACAATTTGGATCTTTATTGTTACCTACAAATGTAGAAATGACTTCTCTGAATGATACCCAAGCCTCTTGTTCCAAGTCGTTCATCACAGTTATCTAATGTCTGCTCTTCTCATGTAGAGATCTCTACCCTCCGTCCTGAACTGTTCAGCTCCTCCACCAGCGACTGAAGGTTCCTCTTCACTTCCTCGCTGATCTTATTATGTTGTACCCTGTGGAGGAGATAGAAGTGCAAGTTAGAACATAAGATATTAAAAAATGAGAGGAGGCCATTGAGTCCATCAAGCTAATTTATTTAGCCAATAACTCAGCTGTCAGCATATCTCATCAGATCCTTGTTGTCAGGATTTCTGCTTCATCTGTGTGATTCTGTAGTTTGTTGCAGATTCAAGTCAAGTGACTTCTTGACTTCAGTTCATGTGCAAGTTGCAACACAATCAAGCTTCACTTCACTCTCATTTAATACCTTAGAAATCTCTCCCTGACATGTCACGTTTCCCACGATTCCTCAGTGTGTAACTGGGTGCCTAATAGGATCTTTGGATCATTGAGATTCTTAGAAGTTCCTCTGCTGCCTGCTGCAGTCTTATTAGTTCCATCTTGTTTTCTTATCCTTTTCTGACACAGCTGAAGAGAAGCCCATCCTGTTTGCCCATCTGCCTTTGCACTATTTGCTCCAGTTGTCTCCATGCTCCTCTGATGGTGTTATCCTCCATTTCTATTTTAAGCTCAAATTTCCTTCTCTTGCATTTCTTAATTCTTCACTTCACCAGCTGGGGTCGCTGTTAAGCTCCATGTTTTCCTTCACTATTACAGTAAGGAGCTCACATCCTCTCAGTCCTGCTCACCTTCACTTAGTTTGCCCCCTTTATTCCTGTTAAAAGTCTTGCCTTTTGCCCTGACTGCCTAACTGGTTGGTTCTCATCTCTGTCACCATTTAGTAGGTCTTTCTGTTAATAGACATTGCCACTGTTTGTCCAGTTCACCTCTCGCTTTGACTGCAGCTCTCCATCTCATTTTCTGTCTCAACACTGAGAACACAAAGTGAGAGGACAAGAAGTTGAGAAAAGTGTGAGGAGGATATGGAAGCTGTATCTGCGGCACATACATTTTAACTAAATAATAATGTGCTCGCATTTGTGAGTGGGGTGTAGGTAGCATGTAAGATGTAGGGGTGGGTGATCCCTCATTCACGTGCCCACTTGTGTGGTTGACCCGTTCCCTCATTAGCACTGGAGCCATGATTGACACACCTGCATCCCACTGAGTTTAATAGAGAAATGAGGCGTAAGAACGCAAGCGTGAGAAAGAGATGAAATGAAACAAGAGACACTCAGAACCGTGAGTGAGCTCAGCATCGCGTGCCTGAGCTGAGCCAGTTACAGACAGAGGGTGCAGAGCAGTCGGTACTCTAGGGGGGGATCTTTACCCTCTGATTTACTGGAGGAGCGGGTATGATGGTGGTGGAGTCGTCCTGAGTGATCCAAAGGACATTAAGAAAAGAGTGAGGGAGGACAGAAGGAGAACCAGCTTTGAGCAGTCTGGCAGACACTGACGGGGGCAACTAAGACAGTGGGGCAGAAGGGAGAACCGCAGTTGCTGTTGTCTCCACTGGCTGAGCAATGCCTTGGGTGAGCTGGAGAGACAGGAGAGAGAAAGGTGTGCTGGGCTCCATGGTAAAAAGAAAGGAGAGTAAGGACACAATGACTGTGTTATGTTCTAGTTTTATCTATAAATTATTTATTGAATGTTAACTTGCAGAGTGTCACTGATTATTATGAATTGCTTACAGTATTTATTTATGGCTGATCTTTTTGCACTGCATTCTGGATATTTTGTTTGTTTAAGAAGGCACTGAATCACTTTGCATCAACCCCTCTCTGACTCTGCTTGTCTTCATTTGTTTGGCTCATCCTCAGGTATGTTATTGGGGTTTTCAGGTTCAAGGGGCTCCTGAAAGCAACCAGGAATGGAGGAGCCATCTGGATTGTCACAGGAGGTGTCAAATAAATAAATAAACTGAAATGTGTGATTAAGGTCAGAAAAATTAAACAGACAGGGCATAGAGGTCAAGAAGAGTCTTTGCTGTTGAGGATGGACCTCCTGCCACAATGTCAGCTGTGCTTACACTTCATAATTTGACCACAACATGGATTGGATTGGAATATTAATGCTTTATTGGGATCAACTCTTACCTCATGTGAGGAAATAGAGATCTGATCAATCTAATGTGAAGGAGTCAAGACTAGCAACCCTGAATGTCACCAGCAGGGAGCAGTACCACCACAAAGTCAGGACATACAACATCCATCCATCCATCCATTTTCCAACCCGCTGAATCCGAACACAGGGTCACAGGGGTCTGCTAGAGCCAAGGCAGGAAACAATCCTGGGCAGGGTGCCAACCCACCGCAGGACACACACAAACACACCCACACTAAGGCCAATTTAGAATCGCCAATCCACCTAACCTGAATGTCTTTGGACTGTGGGAGGAAACCGGAGCGCCCGGAGGAAACCCACGCAGACACGGGGAGAACATGCAAACTCCACGCAGGGAGGACCCGAGAAGCGAACCCAGGTCCCCAGGTCTCCCAACTGCGAGGCAGCAGCGCTACCCACTGCGCCACCGTGCCGCCGGAGATACAACACCTTAATAAAAACAAGAGAAATCATATGAATGAGCTTTCACTTCTTCAGTGGACTAGAAGGCAGCCAGTGTGGACCTGATCTGTACACCGCTAATGTTCAAGTGTTTGTGTGGCCACCTGGAATCTCAGACTATCTCAACTCTCATCCATTAATTTGATCAAATTAAATTCATAAAACCAAAACACACACACACAGTGTCTGCTCAAGAATCCACATTGAAGTGCTCCTCACGAGCCATGAATCAGTGACCATTGGATGAGAAAGAAGCTCTCACATTTCTCTGAGCCATGAGGGGGGAACTCCTCACTCTGCTGATGGGACATCTTCTAAGTGGCACCAGCACACTTTTGCATGCGTGACGTCATGGTGACTTTCTCTCAGCCCCCCTGCTTCACTTCACTCTTGGACTCGGGGGACACTACAGCTTGGCATGAATTCAACACATTTAAACGTGTCCTGTAATTCCATGTCTCCTTCATACTGACATCCATAAACTTGCTAGGATACAATTCTTAATACCAGGACACACTCCTTGATTCCTCACCTCAGTATTTCTAAATTTATAATATTCATTCCTCAGCCTCTCACACAGTCAATTCATTCCTGAATCCCCCAGCATATTTTCAAACAGGCTCAGCTCAGTCAGTTGTGAATGTGGAGAAGACAGAGAAGAGGAGAGAGATGAGCAACATGTGGTGGTGAGACGACAATCAGACAGGCTGGAGAGTTAAAGAGAGAGAAAGGTAAAGACGCAGTCAGTGAGTGAGTGTTGGAAACAGTTCTGATATTCATGTAAAAGTTAGATCAGCAGATCTGACAGGTCAGGTGACATTTCCGTCTGACCTGGGGTCACCAAATCTAAACATGGTCTTTCATTCCATGTCTCTTAAATACTCCCATTCATAAAAAGGAAATAATTAAACTTATAAAACCAACACCCAGAATCACTCAAACTAATGCACTCACTTTTTGTTCACTCACCTCAGGTTCTCTAATTTACAGTTTACACTCCTCAGCCCCTCACATAGCTGATCCACTCCAGAATCCTCCAGTTTATTTCTGCTCAGGTTGAGATCGGACAGTCGTGAGTGTGGAGCAGAAAGAGATGAGGAGAGAGCTGAGCAACATCTGGAGGTGAGACCACAATAAGACAGACTGTAGGGATAAAGAGACAAAGTAAAGACACAAACAAATCGGAGGGGATTAGTTTAACACCACAGGTAGGGGAAATTAATTCACTATGTAACACAATTTTTGTTCCTGGCTTCCAAGAGTTATATTTCAACTGCTTATGTCTAAAGCCTATGGAAAAACGACTACATTCAGCACAAACTTTGATTTTATGACCACAGCCCAGAAAATTTCGTATTTATAGTGACAAAACAAGGGAATTTTTATCTTTTCGTTCATGCGGTCTGATAAAGAACAACACTTGCATGGTAAATAGACAAAGACAGTCAAAACCACTCAAAAAGGTTCAGAAATGAGTAGGTGTTCTAGATTTGTGACTGTACTGCAAATCGCTTTCTCGAAGAAGCCCCCAAATGTAGTCCCCCATCATGTTTTCATTATACTGTCCTTGGTAACGACGTTCAAAGTCCAGTATATCCTGATGAAAGCGCTCGCCTTGCTCCTCTGAGTAAGCTCCCATGTTCTCCTTGAATTTGTCAAGATGAGCGTCAAGGATATCTGCAATATCTTCCTCGCTGTCTGACTTGCTGCTGTCTCCTGAAGATGGCTGATCCCTCTTTGAAGTAGTGGGAACGGGCAGCTCGGGGCAGTGTGGTACTTGGGCAATGGAAGAAGGAATGTCTGGATAAATGATTTGAGGCACATTCTTGCCAGTGCGACGTTTGGTAGGATCCACCATGCAGAAGTAGCAGTTGCTTAAGTGGTCAGTCGGTTGCCGCCAAATTCATGGGATAGCAAACTTCATGGCTCTCTTTTGTCCCCTGTACCAACCTTCAAGAGTTTTCTTGCAATATTTGCATGTGAAATGAGGTGCCCAGGGCTTGTCTTGATCCCCGACAGGCATGCCGAAATACGCCTTGTAGGCTTTGCACATCTTACGACATGCTTTCATGGAATACTTTCTCAGTCTTGTCTTTATAAATTGTCCAGAGACGTAGCAAAATGCATCTGCTGGGTGCAAGCAATCTCTTGATGCCATCTAAATCAAATCAAAAAAATAACATAAACCGAATTGTTGGTTCGAGTCACCTGTGCTTCTATACTTGTATGACTGCTATTGGACAGTCCGAGAACGTTCTAGAAAGTTCTAAAAGTTTCTTGAAAGTTCTAGATAATTCTGGAAAATTCTAGAAACTTCTGGACAATTCTAACAGTTCAAGAATATTCTAGAAGACTACTCAGTATTGAATGCGAATTGAGAATTTTCTCGAAAACAGACAAATTTCAAAATAGCATTGTCCTGATCACAAAAGCAAAGTTTTTGTGGAACAACAGCTATTTTCTATTTTTTTTTAGGCATAACGGGTTAGGAAAACACACTTTGTACCCAGGAACAAAAAAATAAAAATTTGTTACATAGTGTTCTTGATGATCTCTGTAATTGTTAAACTCTATTCAGATGGAATTCGTTTTTTTCTTTTTTTGCTTGAAGTGGGCTGGTGTGCACCTGTACTCAGTGTTGGCCATTTATAAATTCCCTTTAGTTACTGTATGTGTACTGTTAGCTCAGATCACATTCAGGGCTGAGGTACTAGAAGGAAATGTGGACCAAGTATACATCCTGAACTAATATTTTAATAGACTTTCCCTCCCACTGCCACCTTCCTGCAATGGCCAGTCTCCCCACAGCATCAACATCTCTTACAACTTCAGCTGAAATGGCCAGTTATGAGTTCTCCTCTGGGCATCAGTAATGGCTCTCCCTAAATGATGACCAAGTAAGGAGACAAAAGTTACAAACAGGAAAAGCTGCAGGACCAGATGGGGTCCGTCCTCAATTACTTAAGGCCTGTGCTGACCAACTTTGTGGTGT